>NC_088357.1:10817500-11115000 GCF_036884655.1 Musa acuminata AAA Group | reverse complement strand
TTAAGTATGACTTGAATGGATTTAACAAAACCAAAAGGAGAACATGCAGAGATGAAAATGATAACTACATCTAATTTGTGCTTTAAAATCTTTCCTAAATTGTCATCAACTATTTTTTAGCAGAAATACAACATATGTAGAACATAAGGTCTCATATCCAAATAAGACAAGTTGCACAATTTTAAAGACTGATAGATTCTACACAAATAAGGGCTTTCCACGAATATATTACTGCAGAAGTTTTATACTGTCTTGAATTCCTTAATATAATAATAAAAATTAAATGTACTATTATCTTACCTGAAAAGGACAAGGCAACAGGGCTCCAAACAAATCCTCTTTCACGTCTGATGCGTTGACACTGTATAAAGGATTTTTTAGTCCACGGGAAGCAAGATACTCCTCTGTTTCTTTACGTAAACCATAACCTTTGTATACACTGACAGGAGGACCACACACCTAAATAATTAAGTTCATCAAATGAAATTAAATTGCTAATATGAGGATTGATCGTAAACATCTTTATAAATAGTAGAGCAGCCTATAAGCAAGATGAATATATATAAAGGAACTTATGTGTTTAAAATAAAACTCATCATTTCACCATTTTGAAATAACAAACATCATAACATGGACCGTTACAGTAACCAGGCTTTTATACATTCAAATAGCAATAAGAAAGCTTTCATTATTCCACTTATTATAGCAACAAGGCATGATGTTAAATATTTGATGATACGCCAGATAAAATAGCAGAATCAGAAACCATTACCAGAACCAATGTTCATCAACTTGAACCAAGATAGATTAGTGTCGCTCGACAGATTAAAATACCACTTCTACTCAATGGTTCTTGATGTTTGATAACACTTACGAATTGTGCTAGCCAAGGTTTGCAATACCAACCCATACCACTCAATACAGGCGATACGTATCAGTCCGACAAGAGACCAATATATGGACCGCCCTCTATCGAGTGATACAAGGTATGTACCAGATGGTAACGATCGAAATCCAACCGTTACCGACCTGTACCGGGCGATAACAATCGAAATTTGACCGTTACCGACCTATACTGAACGATAACGATCGGATTTCGATCATTCCCGATCAAGGGCTGAGATCGCCCTATTTCGAACGGTCAAATTGACCGTTTGAACCATAGGAACGGATTTTTAAACCCTTTCCTCCCCCTCTTTCAACTCATATCACTCTCTCAATCTCTTCAACTCTCTCAAATGCATTCTAACTCATATCTAACAATTCAAATCATTCTTTGTAGATAATTCAATATTAACGAAAGGACAGTTCAGAATGTACAACAAAGTTACTTCTCAAAATCCAAAAAAGATGTATCACTATCCTTTCATAATTTAGATTATTTTCGTCAAAATTATACTAAAATTATATTTATTTCTAACTTAAAAATCCTAATCTACCTTTTTTATTTTTCAGGTTATTTTTGGAACTATTTTTTATTTTTTTTTTAATGTACCATCGATACGCCTTGGTACGTACCATACCAACCATTGATCGGTACATCAATACAAATCAATATTGCAAATCTCAGTGCAGCAATGGTTCTAAAATATTTTGTTGCCAACCATTGAATTAATTTGTGAAAAGTGGAAACAAATAGTCCTTGCAACAACTTCTGAATGTGACAGATTAAGCTCTTGTCTCATCAAAGGCACAAATTTGAAGATGAAACTGTCATACACAGTATTATCACATATGTATTCTCAGCTTGCATATTTAACATGACATATCCAGTTTAATGTGCATAGAATTCACTAACAGATCAAACAACCAATGCAATTGCAATATTACATAAAATATGAGAATTCTTTAATAATATAAAATCGAAATGAAATTTTCATTTAACTACTGAAGACATAATTTGAGCTTGGCTACAACACACGAGCTTATTAGATGCAAAGAGTTTTTAGATTACTAATGAAGGGGAGAAAGTTGAACAGGATAAAACTAACAGCTCTGACACTGCAAATGATGGGAGAACAGTAAGTACAACATGGACTTCAACAATCCTGAGGGTATGATGTTGAGGAAGCAACCAGGACAAAGGGTTTAAGAAAATGGTAAAATAAACAAGAGTTTTTCTATAAGCTTCCACTAAAAATGAAGCATCAGTACATTTCTCCATCAGAGTAGAGAAAGTCGATTTCCTTAATTTTTTTAACCCCGATTTTCTCAAGTTTTAGTGGCAATATTAAATAAAAATTCAATTTTATCTATGAGCAGAAATAAACTTAGGTTGCCTCTATATAAGAGAACAAACAGCTAAAAATAATGGGATTTACTCGTCTATGGTGAATGGAACTTAAAATCACAACTATAAACCATCTGCACCCCTGTTTTTAGTTTAGTTTAGTTTAGATGCTAAGTAATTCAGCAGGCATAGAGGTTCTCCAAAAGACCAACCAGTCAATTTCATCAGAGGACTTGTAAAGCATAAAATTTCTTGTATAAGATCATGTCTGAATGTATGTCAAAATGAAAATTTTAGTCATAATATGGCTTGTTAGTTAATAAATTAAACTGGAGAAGTAACATAATGTCAATCAGAAGTAATTATAAATATGACATACCGACACGCTAACTTGAGCTTGACAATCACTTAAACTTTTGTAGATACCAACAATGTCCCCTTTCCGAACAACATAAAATGCATTACTTTCTTCCACCATTGATGGCTGGGAATCTTCCATTGGCAACGGACGAGTCCGCGAGCGGTGAGTAGAAAAGCAATGAAAATGAAATCCCGTCAAGACAAAATCCAGCTTACAAACTTTAGAGCTACCACGTGAAAATCCTCTCCACGATGTACTACTAAAGCCAGATAAGGAACTCCACATCATGCAATGACTATTTTGTGGAAAAAGAGCTGCGGAAAATATGTAGGGAATGCAGTTCATCAGAGACTTTCTTACCATTAAGTTCATACGTGGGAATTCTGTAAATGGGACAACATGCTTAGCTTAGAAAAAATAAAGATGCATACCATAGTTGTTCTGAGCAATAAAGACCATATGTAAGATATGACAATTTGTAAAACTTTACTCGTTTGCAAACCATGTCTGGTATTATTGTCATATGACAATTTGTAAAACTTTACTTGTGTGCAAACCATGTCTGGTATCATTTTCATATGAGAAACAAGGATTACAAAAAATATATCAGTTTACAAGTTCATTTACAATGGAGAAGTCATCATCAACAAACAAAGTAATAATTGATTAATGGTGACTGAGCATGAGAGAGACAGAAAGAGCTACTTTTCTTGAGACTAATAGGAACCATTCAAAAACAAAATTAGTCAAATTGAGAGCTAAGGGTTCAAAACATTAGTTCGATGGTGGTGTAGTAGGCCCACTTACTAAAGGTTGAGAATTCCTGACCTTGTCCGATAAATTTTCCACCTAAGATCTTTCTAAAACAATAGTCTGATAGTGATGTACCAAACCTCCTTACCCAAGGTTTCAAATTCAAAAGCTCGACATACTTATCAAGATTGAGGATTCAAAACTTCATCAAATAAATTTTGTCGAAGATAGCAACTAAATATGCTGGTAAAGGCTTTGAAAACCGATAACAAGATCTTGGGATCCTATCTTGTCCACACCACTAATGCTTTGCCAAAAAGAAAAGGTCAAGTTCCACGGAGTTTCTGTTATCCTTGATTACAGATTGTAAATAGTCTCCAGTGACCAGCCTTAGAAATTGCAATGACCAAAAAGATAAAACGATAAAGGATAAATCATGGTTGTCAAACTTGCTATCCTAACTAGGATCATAAAGCAAACACAAACTCAAATCATGAGATTCGTATACAAAATTAATTTATAATATATTCATATATTTCTACAAATTTATAAATAATTTCTTTGTTAATATTTGTAATTTGCATATGTTCTTAAGTTAATAATTGTATTTTCATTAAATTATCAATTTAGAGATTGTATTTATGCAAGAGAGTGCTTAACAAATCCTAGCGAATGACAAATCATTGGATGAAAGAAAATTCTCTTTTTCACTTCCATAGACCTTAAAATTAATAGGAATTTCGGATTGGAATTAGCAGCTTCTGCTGAAGATGAACGTCTACATTGGTCTCCAAACAACCTTTTAGAATTAAAATAGTTATAGCTTTACCAGATGTATTTAAAAAAAATTGTACTTAGAAGAAAATAATTTCAGGTGTTGAGCAATCCATTGAGGAGGAAATCCTTCAGTTTACTCTGCATGTGTTCTTCGAATTCCTTTGTCCCTCAATGACATGTCTTTAGGAACTCTAGAAAAAGAAAACAAGAAGAAGAAATGTAGGTTAAGTACTTTGTCTTTTTTCTTTAACCTTCGGCAAAATTTTGCTTCTTGTGTTTTTGCATTAAAAAAAAAGTCCCGTCGTACAATACAGTTCTTATTTTAGTCCTTAAACGTATGCTTCTGATTCGCCCTTCCGTGAGAGAATAAAATGAGCTCATGTAAAGAAAACTCGCAGCATAGAGCACTTGCATCTTCAATCTCAGAGCTCATATAGCCATTCTTACGGGCAAAAATTTAGATGGTGACAACAGCTATTACGTGTCCTATTGTTATAATCATAAACAGCATATAAAGACCGCAATTAATTAGTCGTTTAGGAGGGAGAGCATAGGAGTGGGGAGAAAGAGGAAATGACAGGAAAGGGAAGGACAAGAGAGAACAGGAGCCGGAAGGATATAGGAGGAGAGGAGAAGGGATGCGAGCGGAGCAGAAGAAAGGGGAGGAAAGTAAGAAGAGAGAACACGAGAGAGGATGAGAGGAGAAAAGTGTACCGGACAAATGTAGCATACCCTGCGATAGCGGAAGAGAAGAGGTGGCGGCCTCGGGCACCAACAGAGAGGAGCCAGCGAAGTCCGCAGCGGCGGCGACACCAACATCGGCTAGGGCTTTGCTTCGTCTTCTAAAACCCCCCTATATATAGACACGTATATATATATTTGAGAAACCCTTAAAGAAAGTCTAGATTTCTATTAGTGATTTAATGATATTAGAACTCGAAAGATAAAAGATTGGATTTAACGATTCGAAAATTGATAGCTAAAATATCGATCATGGTTTACAGATAAAAAGCTTCATTAAAACAATATAAATTGAGCCCTTATCTTCAAGATCATAATATTAATACATCGAAGACCATAAAATCGCATGTTCCACGAATACAAACTTTTGAAGTAATGATATATTTATTTGGTCTTGACAAAATATGTTACATTCATTAGCTTAGAACACATTGTATGCAATGAAAACAATGTGAGTTATGTCATATTATTGACAAAGAGCAAATCATGGTAAATTTGAAACAAGGTTCAAAATCATGATTTTATAAACCGAGGATGGGAAACAAAGTAAATTGCAATTCCACTAATAATCGTAACAAAATTTAAATTTAACTTATTAAAATATGTTTCGACATTTTCAAGAAAATTCTTAAAACACATTACATATTCATGCTCGACTAATTTAAGAAATTGCTAAACAAAGCATAAAACTCATCGGAATAAATATTTAGAAAAATAAAATAAAATAATTTAACCCGATAATATTGCTAATCCCTATAAAAATAAAAATAAAATATATTTATTTATTTACTATTCACAATTCTTTAGTTATCGATTATACCTTTATTCTCACAATTCCTTATTTCATCCATAATCTTAGTTGTCTCACTATCCACCACCCCATTATTCATGGGGACTCATCGTTGTTCGATTTTGGAACCGAAACCATTGGTTCTTGGTTCCAGTTCGAGCAATTTTGGTTTTAGTCAAAACCATTAATATTTTTTTTTAATTTAAAATAATTTAAAACATGGAAACTTATTAATTTTATTTTTTTTAAATTGAAACATTGAAAATTGATTAAAAAAGAGTAAAATTATAAAATTTTAATCAAACTAAATAACTCTATCAAAGTAGCTTTGAACCTAAGTAAATATTTAACCACTATATCATTTTTTATTTTTATTTTTTTTTATTTTTATTTTTTACTATATTTAACTGATTTGAAATTAAATTAATCGAAACTGATTTTTCATAATTAGGAATTGGAACCAAATCATTCAGGGTCGATTGTGATTTTATTTGAAACTAGTGAATGTTGAAAACATATAACAAAGAAGAGGATTAAAATATTATAGAAATAAATAATCAAGAATTTTATAGAAAATATAGTTAGGCTTGAAATGTGTATAAAAACTTTCTTAAAAATGATATTTACATCATCTTCTCAACAAGATTGCTATAGGTTTGATGCAAATAGTTTTAGTGGATATTTAGTGGATATAATAATCCTTTAAAATCTGTATTAAGCAAACAATAATGAATCTTCACATAGCAATTAGAAAATGTCTAGTTCAATTATGAAAGAGATATTTTTTAATTTAATCTCAAATACTTATTTATAGATATTTTCACAAAAGACTGAAAAATAATTACACAAGAAATCACTTATCAAATAAATATTTTGAAAAGAAATCTCTTTTTTTATTTGAATAATTTATAATAATCCCTCACTTATTCAAATTTAAAATTTTTTTCAAGTGATTAAATAATATTTAGAAATAAAATAATATATCTTTTGATTTGAATATTATCGTATCACAAAGTGAAATAGAAATCTCAAATAGTATAAAAGTTTTGAATTTGTTATTCCTAACGATTACACCGGTCATACCAAACACATAAATATAGTATCATTGCATTCTTCATAAATTCTCACTCAATCCTAATATGACCTTAGGTGCATCCAAGTTCATGAACTTTTATGAGAGAAACTTCAACTCTCAATCGAAGCAGCACTACTTCTAAATTCATGTAGGTGAAGTTCTTATAGTATCAGTCACTCTTTGAGATATTGATTGAACTTCATTAAGAGTATAATTAACTTAACATTCATTCGGTGACAACCAGCACTTTAACATCTTTAGATGAGACTCATAAAATATTTCAAAGTACTGAACCATTTCATATGTTAATGACTTGTTCTTACAATTTAAACTCTTCATTACTCATTTCATAATGCTGAGTATGATTGCTATCATTAGTGGATCTTTTATTCAAAGAGTTTTAGCCCCAACCATTTTGATTTTAATCTTACAACTTATCTGGTAAATGGTTTGGTGATCAGATTAGCTAAATTCTCACTTGTTTTCATAAATATGAGTGAAATAATCCTACTCTTGATTAATTTTCTCACATAATCATGCCTAAGAGTTATGTGTCTTGACTTTCCATTATATATTTCACTATACGCACGAGATAAAGAGGCTTGATTATCACGAAGTATAGAAATTGAATTCAGAAGTTAATGGAATTTCTAATAGAAAGTCACTCAAGCATTCAGCCTCATTTCCTACTTTTAACCTAAAGCAAAAAATTCTGATTTTATAATTGAGTGAGTTATATACGTTTGTTTCTTACTATTTTAGGAAACAGCGTCACCTCCCAAGGTGAATACCCAACCAATAGTGGATTTATTATTTTCAAAACTTAATATCCAACTTACGTCAGTATATCCTTCTAAAATAGTAAGAAATTTTGAGTATTATATGTCATAATCTTTAATTTGTTTAAGGTATCCAAGAACTCTTTCAATAACCTTCCAATGCTTTACATTTGGATTGCTAGTAAATCTACTTAATTTACTAAATGCAAATGTTATATGAGGTCTTGTGCATTATATTACATATATAAGATTTCTTAAAGCACTAAATATTCTAATTGAGTAATTGTTCTTTCAATATTCTTGACTAATTTGATACTTTGCGGACATAGTACTGGGCTGCTAGATTTTTATGAACATTGCATTTTTGGAAAGTAGAAAAGAGTCAGCTTCAATTCTCCGACAGTTCACAAAATGAAAGGTACTCTTAACTATATTCATTCAGACCTTTTGGGTCCAACTCATGTTCAGTCTAAGGGTGGTGCCAGGTATATATTGACTTTCATTGACGATTATTTCAGAAAAGTTTGGGTTTATTTTCTTAAGCATAAAAATGATGTTTTTCTAACCTTTAAATAATGGAAGGCTTTGATTGAGAAGCAAACAGGTAAACAGATTAAGTGGCTTCGAACAGATAATGACATAAAATTTTGTGAATGTGACTTTTATGAATTCTGCAAAAATGAAGGAATCGTTCGGCATCGTACTGTTAGGATGACGCCTCAACAAAATGGTGTGTCCGAACATATGAACATAACACTCTTGGAGAGGGCAAGGTGTATGATCTCAAATGCAGGGTTGACAAATGACTTTTGGGCGAGGCAATTAATATGGTCTGTTACATTGTCAACCGCGCTCCGTCTGCAGCACTTAACTTTAAAACTCCAGAGGAAGTTGGGTCAGGTACTCCTGCTAATTACTCTAATTTAAAATTTTTTGGGTGTCCAACATACATACATATAAATGAAGGAAAATTAGAGCCTCGAGCTAAAAAATACATTTTCCTTGGGTATGCTTCTAGGGTGAAAGAATACAGATTATGGTGTTCTGATCTCAAATCCCCAAAATTTGTAATCAGTACATATATTACTTTTGATGAATTATCTATATTATCTTCTAAAGAGGAATCTACTAGTTGTACAAATGATAGTGCGCAGAAGTAGGTGGAGCTTGAAATTGGTAGTTTAGATTCTTTTCAGTCGAACTGTTCCACTCAAAGAATGCCAATAGATGGTCCCAAGTCTACTGACACAGATGATCCAAAGGAAGAGCAATATTTCATAGCCAAGGATAGACCACGGAGAAATATTCGACCACCACAAAGATACGTAAATTTGGTTGCATGTGCTTTGTCTGTTGCAGAAGAAACAAGTGAAGTTGGTGAGCCTACTTCCTACTCAGATACAGTTTCTTGTGATAATTCCACTAAGTGGTTGATTGCGATGAATGAAGAAATAAAATCTCTCCATCAGAATAGAACTTGGGATCTTGTGAAGCCATCTTCGGGTAAGAAAATTGTTGGATGCAAATGAGATACCATTGCTGAGGGAAAGGTCATTATTCAGAAAATTCATACGAAGGACAATCCAACTGATATGCTTACGAAGCCTCTTCTGGTTTACAAGTTTAAGTAGTGCTTGGACTTGGTTGGTGTTCATTATTGGTGATTGCCCGTTGGGGCTTTTATAAAGAAGGTGGAGCAAGTTTTGTTGAGACATGCCAAGGTGGAGATTTGTTAGTTTGGCAAGTCTCATAGTCCCACATCGGGAAAACCAGGCTTGTTATCTCCTATTGGAACTATAAATAAGGGCTTGGGCTTTGAAGTCAGATGCACCACAAGAAAAACCTAAGTGTTTGCTTTGGGTTTAAGTTCATACTCAGTTAAATAGTTTGGGCTTATAGTTTAGGTTTTTTCTTGTTTAGTATTTTCGGGTGTTTTATGGCCTAGGAACATCTTCTTAAGGCATTTGTAATAGTCTCTTTTATAGTAGTGATTTGCTCCTTTTTGTCTGTGGATGTGGATGTAGGTCAAGGTTAATTGATCGAACCACGTAAATCTGGTGTTCTTGTCGCTTTTATCTTTTCTCTTTATTGTCTTTGTTGGGTTGCCAAAATTACCCTTTGGTAAATTTCCTGGGGCTAGCTCTAACAGTATTAACTTGCCCAAGATCTTTTATCTTAAATATTAAAGATAAAAACCTTTTTGATTCTACAATGCCTTTTATGTTGTTACTCACTATTAGTATATTATCAACATAAAGATAAACTATCATCGTATAGTCATCACAAGTTTTGAGATAAACATATTTATCTATAATATTATGAATAAATACATTAGAAAGAATTATTGTATCAAATTTTTCATGTCAGGAGCCTGCTTTAAATCATACAATAACTTAATAAGTTTATACATTTTATGTTCATTTCCCGGTAGAACAAAACCTTTGGGTTGTTCCATATATACCTCGTCATCGAGGTCGTCATTTAGAAATATCATTGTAATATCAATTTGATATACATAAAGATCAAAATTTGATGCTAAAGCAAAAAATAATTATAATAGATGTGATCATAGCCATTAGAGCATATGTGTCAAAATAATTTATTCCTTTCTTTTGTCGAAATCCTTTAGTAACTAACCTTAGTTTAAATGTTTAGAGTGCACTATTTATATGATACTTCATACAAAATATCTATTTACAACTAATAAATTTAGAGGCAAAAGATAAATCGATAAGTTCTCGGTTTAACATAATAGAATCCATCTCATTATTAATAACATCTTTTCAAAAAGTAGCATCATGAAACGCCATAGCTTCTTTAAATATTTTATGATCATCTTCCACTTATAAAATAAGAGAAATTATTTTTAAGACTCTCTCGTTAGTTTCTTCAATAAGGTAAAATGAAACACTTTGAAAATCAATCTCATCCTATCTTAAATATTTTTACTTTTACGAGTGCTTCTCCTTAATTCATGAGATTGCTCTCCAACCTCTTGTGAACTTGATTGATATCCAATCAAATGAATATTAGGTTACTCACCAACCCTTTGAGATATCTTCATTGGTAACTCTTCACTAGTTGGAGAATGAATATTATTACTTGAAGTCATTAAGTGTTCAAATAACTCCACATCTCAAGATTCTATTATGATATTAAACTTCAAATTAAGAAGTTTATAAGCTTTGCTATTTGAGACAAAGCCTATAAATGTATATTTGATTCCTCTAAGTCCCAACTATATCCTTTGAGGATCATTATTTTTACAATATGCAAAACACCCCCACACTTTAAAATAACCAATATTAAGTTATCTTCCTTTCTATAAGAGTTACGGAGAGATCTTATTCTTTTTAGAGGAAATTCTATTTAAAATATGACATATAGCCAATAAAGTTTATCCCCATAAATTATTAGATAATTTAGTATGCAACAATAAAGCATTAATCATCTCTACATAAGTTTTATTTTTTTCTTTTTGCTAATCCATTTACTCAAGGTGTTCTAGGTGTTGAACATTCATGAATTATGTCATGTTGTTCATAAAATAAGTTAAATTCATTAGGAAAATATTCTCATCCTCTATCACTTCTTAAAATTTTAATATTCTTCCCGATTTTCAACTTCTGCTTTTTAATACCTTAAAAATATTAAAAATATCATTTTTATATTTCAATAAGTAAAAATATGTGAACCTAGACATATCATCTATAAAAGTAATGAAATATATATTGTCTCATCTTATTAATATATTATTTAATATATATATATATAAGAATATATTAAATCTAACAAATTAGCATACCTTTCAATACTTTTGAATATTTCTTCATCATATTTGATTTAACATAAATTTCATATTTATTATGATCATCAAAATGATAATATGGTAGTGGGGCGAGCGTGAGGGAAAGGAGGTCACTAAGGCGCCACCCCCACCCCTCTCCGTCCCATCGTCCCCATCATCAACCTCTACAAAGGGGCAACGGTGAAGGTAGGGTCAGAGGTGGACGCACCAACGTTGACGAACCATTGTGATCACATTTATTTGAGCCAATCTTATACATCCACCTAAGCACGATAACGTTGACCCACCCAGGATCAACCTCCTTTATTATAGCATCACATCTTAATGCCATGGATGCAGCTCATCCTAGTAGTAACAGCTCAAATAGCAGAAAACTAGTGAAGACCGAAGGAAACATGATGCATCTTCACTCTCATTGGCTCGACTTAAACGTATGTCTTTGTCTTTATCTAAAGCAACATGATAACAGTCTCGAGTCACTGTTGAGAACGAGATCTTTCATGCAGTCCCATCCTGTTTATATTCGTGCCAGTCTTCTTCTTCTTCAGGAAGTCGGAGTACCAAAGTGCAGAAAGCTTAGGTTGTCTTCTAAGGTTTTCGTCTTTGAAATCGACATAGTATAGCCCAAATCGTGATTGAAACCCAGCCAAGAACTCGAAGACATCTAAAAATGACCACACGTAGTATCCCTTCACATTGGCTCCCTCCCTACATGACGAGAGAGATTTATGAAGATGTCTCACTTTCTTACTCTTACGTACATGAAGTGGATGATCGGGCTAAATACCTAATACCATCGAGCATGCTGCTAATGAAGGCACTCAAGTAGTTCACCCTCTCGACGTCGTAGATTGTGTCATTTGTTCCATATCCATAACCTGCATGCATCAACATTCAAACGAGACGATCAAACATTTCACACCGTGTAATGCGGTTCTGAGTGTGGAGTCATTATGGTGAAGCAGCACTGACCATTTTCTTCGATATAAACTGGAGGATTTCCATAGGCATCTCTGATATACTCCAACATATGTTGCAGGCCATCAGGATCGATGGGTACGTCAGCAGGGATTAACTGGCTCAGATATACACCACACATATAGGTTAGCCAACTCAAGCTGTATTCAGAAACTGATCATATTAAAAGAACTGGTCTTATTAGTTTACCTGACCGCTCGGTGTGTCGTTCTTTGAAACTGCAAGCATGAAGATGGCAACAATCCATTAGGAGGGCAATCAATGAACTGCTTTCATGTGAACTAAAGGAAGAAGAGGACTAACATGAGAATTTGGCAAAGAGATCTGCGTTGAAATCACGAGGTGCAGTCTTGGAAGCGTTGGAGTTGTCCTTGACCCAGATTGATTGATAATGATTTAGGCCAATGAAGTCGAACGAACCCTTTACTTGCTCGGATTGCTCCTCGGTGAAGGAAGGGAGCCTCGAGCGGACAATCTTCTTCATGATCTTTGGGTAGTCTCCGAAAACCAGGGGGCTAATGATCCTAAAATCAAACAGAGATTAGCATATGATTCTTGTGAACATGCAGTTGACTGCGAGCTGCACTTACCAGCCTATGAGGAAGTCCAATGATCTTTGGGTTGCTTGGAAATCTAATCTGGAGTTTGTCGATGGATAACACCAAAAAGAATACACATTCAATCCTATCCTCCCATTTTGTATGGCCTATAAGAAAAGATAGACTAAGTCTGCATTTCTGTGAGTGCATTGCTAGGTGAAAGGACATGATCCTGGAAAAGATGAACTGACTTACTTGATACTTTGTTCTATACAATGAGACGACAGAAGCGTGTGACAGTAAGAGGTTGTGAGTTGCAATGTATGGCTCGGTGGTGGAGTCACCGACGGTGCAATTGAGTAAGCCGAAAGGCTTAGAACATCTGTTTGGTGGAAAGACTCCATTGTCATATGACGCCATCCCTATTATGTTAGGCTCGACGATGGTGGTCCACTGAGACACCCTATCACCGAATTCTCTGAAGCATACGTCTGCAAATGCTGTGAAATCCTCCCTGGGTTGCATCTCCGAAGATCGATTAGTCTCGGATTAATTGAATCAAGCAAGCGGGTTTTGTATCGACGTGAATGAGAGAGAAAGGATGGTGGCTTACACAATTTTCTGGCTCAGCCATCCTCCATACTTGTCTTCAAGTGCTTGTGGAAGATCAAGATGATAGAGTGTCACATGTGGCTTTATTCCTGCGTCATCAAAAAAAGAAAAGGAAACAAAACAAGAAGATAAGCAAGAAATTGGTTTTTTTTTGTTAGCAAATATCAACGTTTGACTGAGAACATGTTGTCCAGCTCATATGTGGGCTTGGACAATTGGACCTTTGGAGCCCAAATTAATAATTAAGAGAGATAGGGTTTGGTAAAGTGTGTGTGCCAAGAGAGTACATAGTAAACATATGCGACGGCGTGCAGAGAAAAGTGGAGAGAGAAATAGAGAGAGAAAGTTAGGTTTTCGAGATTTCTATTTGACGATCGGTGGTTAAACGTTGTCAGTTTTGCCCAAATTTTATGTGGAGAATCCTTGTAGCAAACTCTACAATCCTAACGGTGTTGATCTGCAGTTTACCCTGTACTTTCTTGCTATATCCACTCTGTAAGACCTAGAATTCTCTTTTGAGGAGATTCATCCTATATGATGATATGCTAGAGCCAAGATCTATATTCTTGATGTTATTCTGATCCTCTAGTTATTCTCACGTTGGATTTTTCACGTTAAAAAGATTTGGTCTTACTGTGTGATTGATTATTTGCTCAATTATTTATGCTGTGCTGGTTGATATTTATATTTGGATATCAAGTTGGTATTTTGATGAGGAACCCATTTTGATACACAAAGAGGGAAAAAAATATTCTGCTTTAATAGAACAAACGACACACGCATATCTAATTCAGGAGTGGGAATTGAACTCACCATATTTCAATAGCTCATCAATGAGATTGTTGTAGTAAGCCAGACCTTTTGGATTAATGGCTCCTCTTCCATCTAAGGAACGAGAAATGACACATAAGAATCTAAATCTCGCCTTGGATTTTGGACATCTCAACAAGTTAGATCTGTCATACTTGGTATAAGCCTCGACCAGGAGATGGAGAATCTGTAGGAGTCGAGTCCTGTGTCAGCCATTAGCTTCACGTCTTCCTGCATGGTTAATTTTACAGCTAAGCTTGATTTCCGATGGTAATACTATAGCCATGTCTTATTGTATTGCTAAATAAAAGAAGTCGAAAGGAATTCGGGTGTACGTATATATATACATATGCATGTCCTCATCGATAGTGATGCAAGCCTTCTCTTTCTACTGCTGAACTCTTTTCTATGCCACAATAGGAATGCCAATAATCAAAGCAACACGGAAAACCCAACTAAACAACACTACAAAAGATGAGGACTCAGAAAAGCTGCTTACGATTTGTTTTTTTCTCTTGTTTCTTTTTATTTTTCTGTATGATGAACGAAGCTTTAATGAGAAAGAGAGGCAGACGGACAGACCTTATATTTGTGGTATTGATCGGAAGCCACATCTCCTGTGCTATTGTCCAGCATCCCCCCTGTCACATCCATCACCCAAAATGTAATGCTAGTGTTTCTTTTGTAGGTTAAACTCAGAGGAACTATCTTCTTCCTTTTTTTTTATTGAAAAATCTTGATTGTTTTAGGTGCAAATTACTTCGGCGACATAAACGTGCATAGAACAAAACGAGAAAACGAAAGAAGAAGAAGAAGAAGAAGAGGATTGCATCGTTTAATTAAAGCCAAGTCAAAAATGAGATTGACAGGAAGAATAGCTTGTTCTCTCACCTGCCTGAGTATATGTATCCCATAAACTTGGAGTCCTACCATCCTTAGCAGCGGCACCCTCCACCTGCACATAGATATATGCATCATGTAAGAGCACAAAGAAACTTGCACTAACTGCGAGGATCCCATGAATTCTCTCTTTTGTCTCAGCCAAGTCTAGCTAGTGAACACTGTTGCTAGTGAACACTGTTCCAGAGGAGATCCAGGCGCCGGCCTCGCGTGCCACCGATGCCGCCGCTGGTCTGCCGTCCGCAGCGCAGCCGGAGGCGCGCGAGGGTGGCGTTCCAGAGTTTTATATGAAATCCAATGCTAAAAATTAAAATATAGAGATAGGAATACCTCTTGTACTTCTTAATATAGAGATCGAAATATTAATTTAGGTAACTATATAATTACCCCTTGTAATTAAGCAGCAAGGCATCGACGAGAGTGAGTTACCTGGTAAGCCGAAGTTCCTGCTCCAAAGATGAAGCCTGGTGGGAAGTCGTCCCTGCTAAGTTTGGACTCGGTAGTCGGCAGAAGCAGCAGCAGCAGGAGGAGGGTCGTCAACAAGGCCAAGCTCTCCTTCCTCATCGATCTCTCTCTTCCTAGTCAGGGCTCAGCAGGTCTCTGTTGACAAAGCTGGGAATGGGAGGTGGGGGTGTCGCCTGCCACTATAAGGGATCACTGTGTGGGGCAACGGAAAAGAACAAGACGCTTGGTGACAGTCATACATCGATATCGTCACCATCCTTTTTGGATGGACGAACCATACATTCAACCAAGTGCAAGAATCCATTCTTCTACGGCCTTCGTTTGTCTGATTCATCTCTTTTAACTCGGGTTACGTGAATTGCAAAGATTGAGAGACGTGAACGACTTCTTCCCTGTGGAACATTAAAGAAAGTGTGTTTTCTTTTGCTTTCGACTTCTTCCCGACGAAAGATTAAAGAGGTGCAGCCAAAATGGACAGGGTGAGGAAAAAGGCAAGGAATGGACAACTTTGTCTGCTCTTTGAAAAAGCTAATTCGAGTTCTCTTAAGGCATTCTTTTCTTGTGTTTTGTGGACATTTTTTGTGGTTCAAATTCAACAAACCTATAATATATATATAGTTTTATGATTTTTATAATAAAATTAATTTAAATAATTAGAATTATATAATAAAAAATTAGATTAAGATAAATAGATGAGGATGAGGAGATTTATTGGGCTAATATTTGTTAGGCTAAAAAATACTCTGAATTAGAATTACTTCTTGTTCCTTCTACTATCTTATCCCTGAAGTAATATAAAAAGCCAACCAGCATGATATCATATCATCAGTAAAAGTATATCAATTAAAAAAGAAGTGGAGATTAATAGATAAAAAAAAATAGATATTGGAGTAAATATTTTTAATCAACTTTTTATCTTCGAAGGTGAAAATTATCCGTTTTGGACTATTAAAATGAGAACTCTATTTATTTTATAAAAAATATAAAATTTGGTAGAAAATAGTTTTATTAAGAATGATCTATAGAATCTCAATTTTCTTGAATATTAAAAATATCAAATGAATGAAAATATATAGAGAGACTTAAGAGCTTTCTATATGCTACAATAAATAATAGATGTTTTCTTACTCATATCAATATAATATTGAAGTATATTTGGAGATACAACTTATGATTTTTTTTTAAGAAAATCATCCATTTAAATATTTATCTACTAAAAAGTATAAGTTATATATTGTGATTTTGTATAATATAAATAAGAATTTGATAAGATAACATAAACATTGTTCACCTTAATTCGAGTTTAAAATCAAATCACTTGCAGAACTACCAATAGCGTTTAGTTCGGTAATGAAGAAGAGTCAAAAAGCATGGAAGAAATTTTCCCAGCGAGCGCAAGCAGTGAGGGAATCAACGACGGCGTGTTTAGCTCATTGACTTTAGGACGCAGGAGTAGTGTTGTATATACTATGAAAAGACTGTCGTATGGGGTCATATGAAGGGATCAATATAGTGTGTGGGTAAGGAATACTATTATGGATAAAGGAGTGTCTGCTTGGTTTCAGGAAGTTTGGAAGTACATGTAAAACGAGGAGTGGCACTGAGAAGGCTAAGTGGTTTAATGTCTCTATCAAAGAAAGGAAAGGAGTATCTCTTCCCAACCTTTGTAGCTCATTTAAATTAAGGTTTTTATTTGATTTTTAGATGTTGCATTGGGAAACTTTCTAGAATTGGATTGACTTTTTGGTAAGAGAGACTATCTAAAATTGATTGACTTTTTGGTAAGAGACAAAGATATTCATTATTTCCTAGTAAAAATTTAGTTTTTAGTTTTTCTAAAAAGATACTCATTTTTCTCAAACAACACCTCTAATTCGAAAAATATCTAAATTATTTTTCTCTTCTAGTTTTCCCACATCGTCAATGCCTTTATTGACTGTTATCCCTCCCCTCTATTCTTTTTTTATGTTGCTATTGCCTCTATCATCTGTCGCTTCAATTGTCTTCCCTCTTTACTCTCATCACGAGGTATTTTCATCGGTGGAGAGAGGAGGAGAATATTTAGATAGACATTTATACTACGAATCATTCAAATAAGATATTAAAGAGTCTAATTTTTAACAAAAAAAATAATTATAATTAACTTAGAGTTTTATACATAACACTATAATTAAAATAAGATAGATAGGTTAGGTTTTTATCTATGTTTAATAAAATTTAAAGATCAATTAAATTAAATATTTAAATAAGTATTTGTACTTCAAATAATTTAAATATGATACTAAAAGAAAAATCTAAGAATCAATTGAGTTTATAGCTCAATTTTAAAATAAGATAGTTACTTCAGGATTCTCATAAATTTTAAAATATTAAGTTTATAGCTCAATTGAGTTTGATGCTATTAGAAAAAGCAAAGTTATACTAATTTCTTATAAATAAGAAAATATATTGCAGGATCAGATAGAATATTTATCTTAATAGCTATATTCCTAAAAATGTTAAATTAGTCCAAAATCCCCAACCAAAGTAAGAAGGCTTTACTTCTTCTCATTCAATTTTTCTTTTCTTTAATTCCTCTTCTCTTCTCTAGTCTAACATAGATGACAATAAGGTTCTAATTTGATAATTAGTTTTACGCTTATGTTCTATAATTAGTTAGGTTTAGATAACACAAAGTGTTGCAATGTGACAAGTATACAAAAAAAAGAAAAAACAAACAAAGTGATTGATACATGTTAACCATTTTCTCTCTCCTTTTTTAATATTTTTCTCCTCTATTGACTTAATATAAAAACATTCATAAATCATGTATAGATTTTAGGATTTACAGTTAGGTCAATATCAATTAAGCTTCTAATATAAAATTATGTAATATAAAAATTATTAAATAATTTTTATTTAAAATAATTAAAAATATATATATGGATATCATAAATAATTTAAAAATAAAGGATATTGCCCCCTCCTATCGCTAAAAAAAGAAATCTAATTATCTAATTATCATACTTCAATCAATGAAAAGATGTGGGATAAAGTTTTATCATTTCGGGATAAAATTTTTAATAGAATGATATTTTAAAACCACTTCAACCAAAGGAATAGCTAAATAGTAAGCAAAATATTATAAAACAAATGATATGTTAGAACTAAGATCAAACAAAATATTTATATTTTTATTAGAAACATGAACAACCACTAATTTGAAAGTTCTAGAATTCTATTTAGTGATAACATATATTCTAACATAAGCTATAAGCTTAGGAGGTAATGGCTTTTCTTTTTGTCAAAAGGGCAATCTTTCATTTGATAACCCAACTTATTATGAGCAAAAGAAACTCTAATCATTCAAAAACAATAACTTATTTTATGATTTTTATAATATTTTACATATGAGAAAGTCTTTTCTCATCGCTTCTCACTTTTAAACTAAACTCAAATGTCTTTAACCTTTTATTACAAATTTCTGATTCATTTTTTTTCTTTTATTCTTATGGTTGATGAGTTTGGCATTAGCTTTTTTGTTCATGATATTCTAAATCTTCTTAATATTTTTTTCGATTATCCTAGCTTTATCAACCACATGAATATATACTTTGAGTTTTAAAATTAAAATTCGATTTCTTATAGTTGGCCTTATGTCATATTTGTCATTTCATTTGATTCATTGATATTGAGGGAACATATGACGACATATGAGTAGATGAAGATTAAAATACAAGATATGATTTCAAGAGTTATGTTTGACATTTCATTTGATTCATCGATAACCAAATAACAAACTCAAGAATCATATTTGTCATTTTATCTGATTCATTGATATCAAAGAAACATACAACAACACATGAATAGATGAAAGTCAAAATGCACAACATGATTTCAATAGTCATATTTGATATTTTATTTAATTCATTGATATTAAAGGAGTATATAAAAATATATAAGCATATTAAGGTCAAAATGCAAGAATTATTCAACATTCCATTCGATTCATTAATAACGAATGAGTAAATAGTAACTTATAGTGAATCAATGTCAGAACAATAAGCTTAAAAGTTGTGTTTGATAACAAAAGAATAAAAATAAACATACAAGTGGATCAATATTAGAATGCAAAACAATAAACTCAAGAGTAAAGTTATATTTATCATGTATCATGGGAGCATATCATGAACAAATACAAGACATAAGCTTAAGTATCATATTTGATATTTTATTCAATTTATTCATATCAAAAGAGCATATAACAATATATAAGCATATCCTTTGGAATCATATCAAACGAACATAGATAGTGTCGTAAGATTATAATATAATATAAATTTATCCGTTTCTAGATGGTCACATAACACAAGTATTCCACGTATAGATAAAGTTTTTGGGGTCGACAAGAGCAACACAAGCTGTACATATAACATTGTCCTCTTTTTATTTCTAGCAAAGGATCCATAATATCTCATAAATATTAGAATAAGGATATTCTTGATAAAAAAAAAAAAAGTAAGAATGTATCAAAAGCATATATGAGATAATAAAACTATACATACGTATATATAAAACAATATCAAGTTAACATAAACATATCAATTATAACGAGAATCAATGAATAAGAGATAAAAAGATATTTTAAAACAGTAATATGAGACTCATTTGACGAAGGATTTTAACTAAAAATATATTTCAATTATATCAAAAGAACATAAATGTTGTAATCGGATCATAACATAGCATGATTTCACCTATTTTTGGACAAACATAACATCAGTTTAGAGTTCAACATGGCTCCTTAAGCATAATATATTTCCTTTTTATTTTTGAAAAAAGATCAAAATATCTTACAAACATCAAAAGTACACATAAGGTTATTCTGATCAAAGAGATAGATATATATTGAAAAATCATGTGAAACAACAAAAAGCATGTATATGCAAGTATAGAGCAATATTAAAGCTAACTTGAATATATACACAACTCATTCAATTATAGTAAAAATCAATGACTAAGAGATAAAATGGTTCAATATGCAACATGAGCCTCATTTGAGGATGGATTTTAACTAAAATTAAGTTTCAAAAGGTAAAAGCAAGAATTGATAATTTTGAGAATCGATTTATTTTGACAAAATATGTAAGGTAAGTTGCACTAGATATTTGGACAATTATGCTTCAATTTATTTAATTAAGATATTATTACTTTAAATTATTTACATAAGATATTAAAGTAAGATGCAAGAGTTTAGTATCCATCAAAAGAGATTTGGTCTGATTCAAAATTTTATAAAGAAAATTATTATATTATTTTGTCTCAATTTGAAAGGAGGAGGAGGAGAGAAAGAGAGAAGTAAAGTAGAGGGATAACTTGGATTTATTTTGAATTAGAACTATTTTAGACAAACTAAAATAGGAGCATTTAAAAAAGAAAAAACTGAAGATTATGATTTATTATTACTATTATTATTATTATTATTACCTTTCTCATCATCATCATAAAATCAATGACCCTGAATGGTTTATGACAAAGCACTTGGATAGTATACATTATACAATAATAGTGGAAGTATATGTTATAATTTTTTTTCTTTAAATTATCATATATGCGGATTGGAAGTGCTTCTATTTGTGTATTCAGTTTTGACAAGCTTTATATTGGAAACTTTATCTTTGTTGCTGTAAATTGCTGTCTTCAAAAAGTTGTTTGTGCAGTGAACTTTTATCCATCTACAGTTCTATAAATTTTTACCTATTTTTGAAGTATTATTTTTAACCATGGTTGTTAATAAGTAAGAAAATTGAGATTGAGGTCGATCTTATCTCTCGACCAATGACGGATTGCGACGTAGGTCCCCGACTCTTAACGCCACTGCACGTCACAAGCTGTCAAATTAGCGTCCAAATTACAAAACTACCCCTTCCTACGTCAGCTAACCCAAAGGTTGTAGTCTTGGGAATATCTTCATATCCATCGGCTATCCATTCATACAACGAACGGTTGTGATGAGCTTCACCAACGTCGATGTGCGTTCTTCAACTCTTCCCCCGCTGGCCGGAGAACGCCCACCGGCCTAAGTTGCTTCCCTTTTGTCCTCCGATTCGATCGATCGATCGATCGATCGATCGAAGACTTGATAACTGTGAGCTTCAAGAATCCTAGATCGACTCGTCGCTTCCGCGGTCGGCAGAGGAAATGAGTTCGTGATCCCTCGGGGCGGAGAAAGCTGCTTCCCTTTTGTCCTCCGATTCGATGGATCGATCGAAGACTTGATAACTCTGATCTTCAAGAACCCTAGATCGACTCGTCTCCTCCGAGGTCGGCAGAGGAAATGAGTTCGTGATCCCTCGGGGCGGCGATGAAACCGAGAACCGCGAACTCACGCCACGCAATCGATTCGTGTACGCTGCTGCTCCACGCGTGGAAGCCCTTCCAATTGCAAACGCTCGTTGCCGCGGATCCACCCAGGTCGTATCCCTTCCGCGCCAAGAAGCCCTGCCTCGCCGATCGGTCCACCGCCCCCTCCCCCGCCAACGCAGTTGGCCTCGACATATCGCGGCTCAGCCTGAAAGACGACCCCCCGCCGCCTCGGCCGCCAAGACGGGAGGAGGGGCTGCGGTGGTTCGCGGGGAAGCGGCGGCGGCGGCATGGATCGCGGTCGATCTCCGGTCGCAGCTCCGATCGCAGCGGGACCCGACCCCGGGGCGGCGTCTCGGCGACGTACGCTACCTGCTCTGACTTCCCGCTGGCTGCTGGTGGAACGGATTCGAGCGGGGAGTTCTTCGTGATCGGGGACTGGAGCTGGGGATCGGATGCCAGCGAGGCAGCCCGGGTGACGAGGAGAGAGGGGAGGGAGGTCGCAGTAGGAGTGAGGTTGGAAAGGGAAACCTCCGGGTTTGGGGGAATTCCAGGCGTTGGAGGTGCAGGGATGCTGGAATCACAGGCGAACGAATCCGGCTATGGAAGCGAGGCTGGATACAGGGGTGATGGCGAGCTCGGCTACGACGACGAAATTGAGGATGAGGATGAAGATGATGATGGGAAACAGTTGTTCTGGGGTGAAGAACTCGGAGGTATGAACCCTAAAACCACATTTGACCCTGCTCTTGGATGAATGATCTCTAGAATTATCAAACTCAGTATTATCATCTTTTTGTACGTCTATATGGTTTTAAACTGCTGACCGTAGCTTGCCTTTGTTATCTTTCTCAGCTTACTGATTTATTGCATTTGTTGATTGGATCCAAGACTTGCTCGCATGTGTGGAAAAATCGGTGCATTGTTAATCTCATGTCATGTGAGCTATAACAGATGAACATTTATATATATATAGAAGAAAGGAAGCGATGAATTAACTGAGACTTAGAAAACTTTTCAATTATGTTATTTTTCATACCTATCGGTGTAGTAGTGTGTATAATATTCAGTGACAGACATGTTGGCTTTAGCGAGAAAAGCATAAATCTTCGTTGCTTAAAAACTTGATACCCAGACAATTTGAGTGATGAGAACTGTAGTTGATGAATGATTCTAATTGAACAAATGTATCTCAGGAGATTAACAAGCACAATGTCAGATCTTCTATTTCTAGCTTCACTTAGCTACAAACTTCTTTTAAATACTTAAGAATCTCACAATGTAACGAGAAACGGAATAAGGAAAAGTAGCCAAGATTATGGACAGGTTGCTCTATGTGATTAAAATATTTCTTGTCAGAAATATTCCTGAGATACTATAGTTTTTTGTGCATCAATAATTCAAAAGAGATGGTACTAGTATTAATTGGAATTTTTTGTTTGGTTTGGTTTTTGTTGATATAGATAGTTGAATTCTTTGGTCACAATTATCCTGACAGCTTTGTTGAGATAGTTGCCTAGTGTTCTAATAGTTACTATGGTGGTGGATGATGAGACAGAAGCAGACCAATGGGAGGATTAATGAAAAGCATGATAGTAAATCAAAAGGGAAGGAAAAACGAATAACAAAATGATAGATAAAAGGACACCTGTGAAGAATAGGGATGACTTTAAACAAGTAATAACTAAGATGTACAGATATGTTTTGGTATCCTTATCTTTTTTATATCTATTTACATGCCAAGAAACACAATTCAAATATAGTATATTTTCTTAAATTATTAAAAAAATTGTGGTTATCAATTATATTTACAATTGTCAGTAGCTTAATTTATTCTTTGCCATCCATATGGAATGTAGAGATTCACCATGCATGTCTCGATGTGGCAGGTAGACATCATTCCTTTATTGGTAAAAGAAACTGATAAATCCAAACCAAAATTGTACTGAGCACGCATAGGTTACCCGAGGGGTATCTCCTCCCTCTTTTTGCATAAAGTGGTTCGACATTTTGATGGCTTGTAGGGGTTGTATTTGGTTCAGTCTGTCTGGATTAGTATTAATATTTCTTTTTTAAGTGGTTGGATATTTGGTCTCTGGTAAGGTGTGTACTTGGTTCGGTTCATATGTTAAGCTACCGAAACAAAAGAATGTTGGATTTACCTATATGACTGTTTGACGATTGCTTGACCACAAATCAAACACAATCCTTTATGCTGCAGTCTGTGATGAGGGATGCTTCCTTCAATCACTGCTTGAAATAGTTGGGAGGAATTTTAGGTTATCCGTATGCTGCATAAACTAAATACTCTGAACCTTACATGCAACTGCTGAGTCGGCCCTATTAAACGCAAGTATATTGCATGCCTGTTCTTGCTTTGTGTCCTTGATATTATCATGAAAGAGGGAAATTGAATAGAATTGTGCTACAACTTCACTGATGATTTTATCAGCCACAGATGCTGATCAGATGGAAATTGTCAGCGAGAACAAGTTTGCAGAGCAGAAGGCCCACCACCGAGGCAGGCACAGGAAGCATGACTGGAGAATAATGGCCTCCTTGAGGTAACAATTAAGTGTTCTATGAATATTTTGCTGTATGATATTTTGTAAGTATTTTCATGTCGATAGCCACAGTATACAGTGCCCAATGGCTAAGGCAATTGTGTATAGCTGTAGGAAAGTACATAGTGTCAGTATCACACTTGGGCCTATGAGAAGAGTCAGTAGTCGTTCTTGTGTTGCAATTGGCTTCGACATATGCATGGAGTGCGGTTGATACGGCATCATCCATGGAACAACATAATGTTGCATGTAGAACTCCTTTTGGGTCCAATTGTTATCGTCTTAAGCGATGTTGTAGATGGCTGAATCTGACTCTGCCTGACACGAATAAATTCAATTTCAGCAAGCCATGTTAAAGCCAGAGCTTCTGCTGCCATCATATCCATCTCAAGCCTTCTGCGTGAACAACCAACCAATCTGCACAACTGCTACACTACTTGCAATCATAATTTTTGGACTGAGATGATAGCATCAGATACTATTGCCGTCTGAGATGACCACATAATCCACTATCGAAAAGTAAGAGCGTTTGGACTGTTGGCAATTTTATGTGAACGAAAAATTCAATTTTGAATAGCATTATTGAGAATAACATATGCATGTTTCCGAGCAAAGACATCATTGGTGTTAGTTGCACCAAAATACTGCAGGTGATGGCTATTTTTGATTTTTAGTGCTATATACTGATGAAAAAGATTGGCATTGAGCAATACAACCAACACTTGTCGTCCTTCCTAATGTTCTCTATCATGTCATTTCATGTGTCAATGATATTGTAGCATGCACATATCAACTTTGCCTTCAGATGATGCACATACCAGAAACTATCCAACATTTTACATGGCTAATCTCGATGATGATAAACAACTACAGGGCAGCCATGGAACAACACCTTCACCTACGCCCCTCGTCTCATTCGAGGAAATCTGCTAAGCACACGGCTGCTAGGAGAACCGACTTCTCAGCATACCATGCAGCTCAAGAACACTCCAGGAAGCTTGTTCTTTGAGTAAGACACAGGTTGTCCCATGTTCTCGACACAAGCCACCTAATAAGGTTAAGTCTGATATCCCATCTGATATATATTAACTCGATCGATTTGATTTAGACATAATCTTGGTTTTAACATAGTACAAAAATAAAAATATTCGATCATAGCCAGGCAGAAAAAAATATAAATATATTTACGAAAATAATAGTTAAAGACTTTACCTGCTAAAATCTTTAAAAACACATGGTAAGTAGATTTGACACATTAAGTATACAAATTATTCGATAAAGTTTTAAACACTCAATCTTTATTAAACAGATATGATACATCACTGCTAGACAAATCCATCAATTAGTGCATTACGTCTTACACCGAAATGAGAAATAATACTCTTTAAGATAAAAAAATATAACATTATTTCAATTTCTTTCCTAACTCTCTTTTTTTAGTTTTATAATTAAATTATCAGTTTTTATTTTTTATTTTAAATCTGATTTACTTTAAATTTCATGCTTGCAAGTGTTTTATCCTCTTTTTTCACTTTAAATCTCATCATGCTGTCAGACAAATTGTCGAGGGTTTATATCTAAACCTACATCGTCATAAATTTAGTAGATTAAATGGAGCCAAACAAACAAGCAAAGTCATGAAAAAGGCTTAATGTGTCTTTGGTTGGTTGTGGGCAGCACAAGAAGCTCGTTGTGCAAAAGAAACGACAGTTGACATATACTTTAACACACTACAAGAAAAAACCAAGTGATTTCTATCGACTAAACTAACTAATATTTTAAATTATCAAAGCATAATATTAAACATAAAACCAAATTGAATTAGATGATCCAACAAAAACAAAAAAAAAAAAGTAACTAAAGCTACGATGGATCGGTACACATCACTTAGTAAATCATTTAATTTTTTTTTAAAATATAATTTTTCTTCGGTTCGATTCGGTTTTGATAGTTATGATTACGAGAATTTAATTAAGAAGGAATAAAATTAGAAGGAAAAAAAAAGAAAAAGCAGAACAAATGTGTAGGCCACCCTCCCAACCTAATACTACTTACTACATGGTAGACCAGCGGTCGTCGTTGGTTGCCCTGCGCAACAGGCAATCTTTGTTAGGAGCAACGTGTGTTGGAGATGAAGCTAAGCAGTCGTTGTTGCATACTTTCGCTGAATCGTTGACATGTCCGTTTCACCATAAGAATCCGAGTGTTCGTCTCCGAAAGCTTCGTCTCGTGACTACTGTTGGAGAGTTGGCGAGAAGAAGACACAAGAGAACCACATAGATCGGTCGTCAATTCGACGGATGAGGGATTTTAATGTGTGTGACACTTATCTTAACATGGAATGAATTCTTCTTCGCCCACGAATATGAATATGAAGTAAATAAATAGCAAAAAAAAACAAAAAGCTTCATAAACTTAGAAATGAAGATAAATGATGTTCATTAATAGCTAAATTATCATCGATAGGTAATTATCGATAAATTATCATCGATAGCTAAAACAAAAAGCTTTAGGAGACTAAGTGTAAAATAAAGATAAATGATGTTCGTTAATAGCTAAATTATCTTCAATTAAGAAAAAAAAGAAGAAGACTTAAGCCTATATTTTTATAACATAACTTATAAAAAAAAATAAAAATAATAATTAACGTCGATAGGTAAGATGTCACGATCCAGATTTAATAGGGTAACTATTAATTTCTTTGAATCCAAAGCATTGACTAAAATATTAAAATTAAAATTAATAATTATACATTCATCAAATCAAATTTTATTTTACATATTTTCGATACGAGACTAATTATGTTATATTCATTCAGATCATAAAACTTTTATATAATTAATTAGTTAAAAATTTCAGACTGAATGAATTAAATATTTTATTTTTCTGAAGAATTTTCCCTACTTATAATGCAAAATAGCAATGACACGCAATTAATTACCTCTCTGGTACGAAGTAAATATCCGAAAACTGTTGGAAAATGTGATCATAGTTTGTCCTGATATTTGGCATCGATGCCACAACGCCAAGCATATCATTCTTCTTATTTGATAATATCACAATAATTATAGGAGACCAACGTGAAGTTGTCCCTCTCAATAGCTGGATCGCATGAAGCTTACGTAAACCTAATTCTCGTACAAAAGATGACCTCATTAAACTCTTGCATCAATTGTTTCCGCTACAACTTATTCTCTCTCTCTCTCTCTCTCTCTCTAAGCAGAAGTTGTACGACATAAGAGACAATGGTTAACCATTTGTTATAGATATTAAACTGCCTTTGTACGACGCTATTTAAGAGTACTACGAGCTTATTCGACTTTATTAATCATTAGGTCACTTATTGGCTCAACATGTTTTGCCATCACACATTTAATAAACTAAGACGTACATATGATAACTTCTTTTACTACCTCAGTCTTAGATTAAATTCTAAATTGTATATCTCTTTTTTTTTGCTTGATAAATAATTAGTACGGGATTTAATCTATTAGACCTTATTATTAAGATCAAAACCTCAATCACTTAACTGATATATCGGACAAGGTTTTAAATACTGATCACATCACCAATAAATTAATTTTTTTAATGTATAAAATATAAAAACATATCTCTTAGAGATGATATAATGATAAGATTTTCACCCATCCAAAATTTTGAAATTATTGATTTTTTTTTTAAAAAATAGGAAATTATATTAGTCAACAGAAACTATAAAACGGAAGACTATGGAAGCCTCCAAATTAAAATAAGAACAATCTTAAACTCTACAAAAATTTACATACTCACAAGTTAAGATGTTACAAGATATATCAAAATGACGAAGACTAATGATACTAATTCGATCGAGAGGTAAGAGATTAGGACATTAACTTGACTAGTTGGGAACCCAAGCCACCTTACATACATTCCTTGAGATCAACAAAATATATCGACAGGCTTGCAAATCTATGTATAATATACGTTTGAATTTGATTGTGGTTGCCCAACATGCATGTGAATAACTCGATATAACCTTCATGCCTCCATAAGTAATATATTATACAAAAACTATATAAGAGACATGTATGCTTAAATTACTAAGAAATTAAGAGAATATATAAATAATAATATTTTTTTTTACCTATGATCAAGGGTATATTTTATACGCTTTTTATAGTGTGTCGAAGTGATCATCGAATAGGAATAGAGATTAGTTCTAAGAATAATTACACAATAGTTTTAATCATCATTAAGTCGTGAAATCATGCATTACATTATGAATGTTACAGTGAAATGTGTCAGTCCAAAACATATATTGATTACTAAAAATATGAAAAAAAATTAAATATTTTATTTATATATATATATATATATGCACATTTGAAGTTAAATAAATTATATATATATATATATATATTTATTTAAAGCGTTGGTGATCACTTATTGAATATATTAGCCAATTAACATCAAGTCATCAAAATATGAAGTAGGTACATATTAAAATATAAAATAATAAATATATAGTTTTGAGACCCACAATAAAACCATTTTAGGATCCTATGAGATCGAAGATAAAGTGGAATTTGATGCTTTAATAATTGTCAAATGTTTTAAATGTGTCTTCTATTAATAAGTGTCACTACATACCAACTCATCTTGAGCAACATCAAGCAAAGTCGCCAACAACAAAGAACATGTGGCCAACCCATCACCACCTTCCCTTTCACTATTACATAAATAAATAAATAAATATATATATACTAATTTTTTTTACTTCGAATGTATATATATAACATAAAATATGTGAAAAAGGTCTTCCACATTTTTAGTAATGGATATAAATTTACAGAAAACAATTGTTTGAGGTCTTACCACTGCGCCGAATTATTCTTCATAATTAAAATTTCTTTTTTTTTTAATACCAAGCAGATCAACCTCATAAAAATAAATAATTGTAGATTTATATGGAGAAAACACAAGCAAAATGACATCCTTGTCCGGTCCCGCGAGGCGGTGCCATGAACAGGGGAATCACGAGTTCCCCCCTCCCTCCTCCCTCCTCTTGGGCCCTACTTAATTCCTCTCCCCTTCCCTTCGTCGCAGGCGCCACTTCGACCACAGACCGGCTGTGATCCGCGACATGAGCTCGGAGCTCATCTACCGCGGCCACGACGCGCAGCCCCCGACGAGCGGCGCGGGGTACTCTGCGAAGCCCGAGAAGCGGATGCTCTCGCTGTCGCGCGCGCTCCGCTACCTCCTCCGCGAGCAGCGCCTCCTCTTCCTGCTCGTCGGCATGGCCCTCGCGGTCCTCGTCCTGGCCTCCGCCCGCACCTCCCCCGCCGCGACCGGCGGCGCCCGCCCGATGATGGCGGACCCGTGGTCGACGGCTGTGCACCACCACGGCCACAGCCACAGGGCTGAGTTCGAGGTGACGAGGGGGTTCGTGGGGGGGAAGGTGCCGTTGGGGCTGAAGCGGAAGGGCCTGCGCATCGTGGTGACGGGCGGGGCGGGGTTCGTGGGGAGCCACCTGGTGGACCGGCTGATGGCCCGGGGGGACAGCGTGATCGTGGTGGACAACTTCTTCACGGGGCGGAAGCAGAACGTGATGCACCACTTCGGCAACCCCAACTTCGAGCTCATCCGCCACGACGTCGTCGAGCCGCTGCTCCTGGAGGTCGACCAGATCTACCACCTCGCCTGCCCCGCCTCCCCCGTCCACTACAAGTTCAACCCCGTCAAGACCATCATATCCTTCCTCTCGTCGTTGCTATTTCCCCTCGGTTCATCCAAGTTTTCTTGCAGAGTACGACTGCTGTTTGTGCAAATTCCGTTCCTTCAGATCTTTTTGTATCAAACAGATTGGATTCTGCTCTGTTTCGAGGATCTTTCGTTAGATTCCTTCTTGGATGCCTCCTTAACCCACCTGCGCACAAGACCAACGTGGTGGGAACTCTCAACATGCTCGGCCTGGCCAAGCGTGTAGGTGCCAGATTCCTCCTCACCAGCACCAGCGAGGTCTACGGCGACCCCTTGCAGCACCCTCAAGTCGAGACCTACTGGGGCAACGTTAACCCCATCGGTTCTCTCTCTCTCTCTCTCTCTCTCTCTCTTTGGAGGCGGGATGGCTTTATGATGATGATTCCTTCTGATCTCTGCATGTGGCGGTGACAGGCGTTAGGAGCTGCTACGACGAAGGCAAGCGAACAGCCGAGACGTTGACCATGGACTACCACCGTGGTGCCCAAGTAGAGGTCATCGATCCCCCACTATATGTATATATTTACTTACGTATACGGAGAGACGTGGCTTTGACGTGCATCCGACGTTTCGATTGATGCATTTTGCTGCAGTCTACGGCTGCGCTTTCTCTCTGACTGATTCATTTGGTTGACTGCAGGTGAGGATTGCTCGGATCTTCAACACCTACGGGCCTCGCATGTGCATCGACGACGGCCGTGTTGTCAGCAACTTCGTGGCGCAGGTTTGCTGCTGCAATTTTTCTTAGTAGGAGACTCTCTGTCGTGGTTCACTAAAACTGAGATGGTACGTTTCGATCGGCCCAGGCATTGAGGAAGGAACCCATGACTGTTTATGGGGATGGGAAGCAAACCAGGAGCTTCCAATACGTCTCTGATTTGGTAGGGAGGGTCTTCTTCCTAGAGCATTTTTGGCAGGATCAGCTGATGCATAGTTTGACGCTGAACGCTCCATTCCAACGGGATGCAGGTGGAAGGGCTGATACGACTGATGGAAGGGGAGCACGTGGGCCCGTTCAACCTGGGAAACCCAGGGGAGTTCACCATGCTGGAGCTGGCCAAGGTGGTGCAGGAGACCATCGATCCCAACGCAAGCATCGAGTTCCGACCCAACACGGAGGACGACCCGCACAAGCGCAAGCCCGACATCACCCGCGCCAAGGAGCTGCTCAACTGGGAGCCCAAGATCTCGCTCCGCCAGGGACTCCCTCTCATGGTCTCCGACTTCCGCAACCGCATCTTTGGCGACCACTCCGACGCCAACCCCACCAGCGCCACTGCCACCGGATCCTCCTAAGACTCCCTTTCACGTATATATATTTATATATATACAGAGAGACGAGATGGTAGAAGTCAGAGAACATAGTCGTGAGAGATGTTTTACGAGTATTCTTGTCGAGTGTTCCTGTCATTGTAGCGTATGTTAATTACTGGTGCTACAGGCTTAGCTGCAGTAACTGCGTTGCAGTGGCAGAATATGGTTCTGTTCTCTTATGAATTTTCTTTTGTATATTGAGGAAGCCAAGCTGGCTCTTTCCCACCATGAAGAACCCAAGACAAATCCAAGTACGCTCATGTTGCAGGATTCAATGGTTCTCTGTCTTGATGAGGACGAAAGGGTACGACTCGAGGTAGAATGTCAATCTTGATAGACCATCACTAGCCTTTTGGTCCCTGTCGATATAATTGAAGAATGAAGAAAGACAAACCCTTCCGTGCCAGTAATGCCGATGATTTGTTTGGGATGGCAACAATAACTCGTATGTTACACTTCAACCAGTTAGGATGCTGACAAATGGGGTTGGGAAGCCACCTACTGGTAAAAGTATACAGAGGTATGTCATGATCCTTTCCAGTCATCATCCATACACACAGGAAGAATTTGCTACGACTGTTTTAGGATATCCTCGAGCCAAAAAGTATCTTAGAAATGAAGCAAAAAAGAATACATTAGAGCAGTTTTCACCAATGTGTAGTCTTTTACGTCAAAACCATCAGCCAACCGGTGGAACATAGAGACATCCTCGGTTGGCAAATATGAGCAGCTTACTCGTTATCCTTGCATGGTTTTCAATGTGTAATGTCTGGAGCAAAGATGAAAGTTCAACTACTTTTGCCCGTCGATGTCTTTTTCGTAGGTCTGCCTCCTGCAGATTTTGCTTTCTTCGCCTTTGGTCTAGTGTTTGGCTTCTGTACGATGCGCTTGGGTTGCTCCGGTTTCTCATGGGGATCCACCTCCTCATACTGAATTGGTTTTATGATAACCCCAGCCTTCTTGACAACCTGTGTGGCAAGCAATTACTATCAGATTGGAAGGAGTTCAAAACCAACACAACACAAACATTGAGCATGCTCCGGTCACAATGGTACATCAATCGCAAATTCATACATATTAAATCAAAAAAGTAGAAAAGCATGCAGTGGTCTACAAACAAGGAGACCAACAAAAGATCAATTCGACTGGCTGAGTAGCAGAAGTAAAAGAGAAAACTCGAGAAACCCGACTCTTAACTATCCCCGAGGGTGACTATAAAGATCACCAAACTGAATTCAAGTCTAGCATCATAATCATTTTGGCTTTTAGTTGGCCTATTACTAACTAAAAGATTTTACAATCAACCGTTAAATAATTAAATAAGAATAACACATGCCAGCTAGGCATGAAACCAGATGTCCATTACGCTTCAATTGTAATTAAATGTCATATATTTACAGAAAAAAAAACAACATTGGCTGGAAAACCCTTTTCTTTATCAACTTCTGATCATGGATGCAAATATAGAGACATCATAAGAATTCATTGTTAATAACCATACGTACTAGTTATTAGCCAAAACCATATTTGTTAATGCCAATACTGATTTAGATGCCATATCAGCTCAAATCACAGATGGTCACTGCTATAATCTTTCACAGAACTAACAATAATGATTGTTACAAAAAATTTGAAACAAACTATTGATATATCCAAACGTTAACTTACATTAGTACTCAATATTAAAGACAATAAAAGCAATTATCGCTATCTCAAAAGATCATTTGATAAAAGCAGTTTTGCAACCCTACAAAATTAATTATTTCACCTTACACAACGGATCAGTTGGAACATTTAATTATTAAGTAATATCTTCATTGTATGAATGCCTGGATCCAGATACAGCTCAACCTTGTACCCATACAGTTTCTACCCATATGCAATTCATATTTGTAAAAAACAGTTCTTAGGGTAAGATTTAACCCACTCCAACCCCTAATTATTGGAGATGCTAGTAGCATTAAATTGTCTACTCAAAAAACTTTAATTAATGCAGAGATAAGCAACATCCCTCCCTCTCTCTCTTTTCTTTTCCTGTTTTCTTCCATCATCCTATATTTCCACATCCGATAGGATCACTAAGCTATTTGTTCCAATTATGCCACCAAAAAAAAGACTCCGAATCATTGACAACTGATAGGATCACTAAGCTATTTGCTCCAATTATGAAAAAGAAATTTTGAAGCATTAAAAAAACTCACCACAGGTCGATTAAGTGCTCCAGCAGTAATTGCTGGATTGTACTCGGGTCCAATTGGCATCCGGATGCTCTGCTCGTAAACTTCCTTAGATGTGTAAGGGAAAGGCAAAGTCTTTGTAAGTAGTTTCTCAGCCTTCACAGAAGTAACAATATCATCAGAAGATAACAAGTGGCATCCCAAAACAAATTTAAAGTACAATGGGTTTCCTACTTAAAGCAACTTCACAATATCAGTATGAAAATCATAGGACAACAATTAGCTATAAACGACATGAACCAGGTTTCATAAGATGTACTCTCTACAAGGTTTTAGTTCTCAGTCCAGTATCTGTTTCTGCAACTATTTGGACAGGTACGGTAGTTGTATACTGAGCAATACTAACCTATACCAACCCAGTGGAAAAAACAAGAAAAAAAATTAAACACCAACCAACACTAATGATCCAATGCTGATCCTTGGTCAAACCAATAAACACCAAATGACATATCGATCCATCAGCATCTGAAACCTTGTTTCTAACAACATTGTCAATATGCACAGGTATGTATGAGGTTCGGCATGGATACGTGTTGCAATACTGCAAGCAAGCAGATATCAGAAGGCCTTGTATCTATAAAAGAGAGAAAAATAAACTGACTCAAAAATAAGCAAAAAAATCATTTAATCTCATTTTACACAACATACAAAAAGCATGACTTAAAAGCTCAAAACAAATTACTAGTGGATATCATGTAAGCAACTTATTATGTTGTCTTCTAGTTAGCATGTGAACATTTTCCTCTGAAGTACTCAATTTATCCACTAAAAAGAATTTGGTTCAACTTATTAAAGTTAATTTCTTCGAGTTGCTTTCCCACTTTGTCCTCTACACTTAATAACTAAAGCTATGTTGCAATTTAAGTTACATGATTTAGACCATGGTTCTAAATTCTGTTCAGATCGAGTCCATATTGAGTGGTATTTATTGCTCCAACAGCAAACCATCAAATGGACCAAACCTTCTCGAGTGGTCCAGTCTTATTCAGCATTTTTTTTTGTTTAGGGTCAAACCATCACTAAGTTTAAATTTCTCTCTTCAAAACCTAAAAACTTACACATATACTAATGCAGCAGCAACTATAAATTAACTAATGATTATTCCCTTCATTCTTTAAATAAATTGAAAGTTGAATTATCCTAAATGACTGACTGAATCTTGAATTTGAAGTACTAATTAACATCCTTTGTTTTGTAACACCACAGTACATGCCTTGTGCAGAAACATCTCATCTAATAAGATGTCAAAAAACTATAAAGCAAAAAGTGTCCAACAAAAGCTCACAAAACAGTAACATTAAATGACTAGAGCAACTTTACCTTCTTATCAACTTTCTCCGAAATTATTACATGTTTGAGATTGGCATCTTTCCTCTTTTTAAGGGCATCATCCCTCTTCCTCTTGGCATTTTCATGTTCTTTTAGCATCCAAGAAGGCATGCCTTTCTTCTGCTGGATGTCTGTCCATTGGCCCCATCCAGGAAGTAAAACTGGTTTTTCTGGTTCAGGGTTCTCTTCATTAAGAATGTCCAATTTATGCATCTCAAATTCTGCCTCCACATCATCACCAGCAAAGGCACGATGTATAAGGTCAGTTTGTGATGGAAGTTTGTAATCGTACTTTAGGCTGGAAGGCAAAAATCCGTCGACCATCTCTTCCTCGGAATCATCATCATCATTATCTTGATCAATACTGTTGGACTAAAAGAAAAAAAAAACAACTGAGTAACTTTAAATAGCTAATCAAATTATAAATAGTGCACATACATTAGGTTCCTGAGGATTTTGAACTGCTTCATCTCTAGTGGTACTGTCATCTCCCACATTTTCACCTTTCATCTACTCAAAACATTGGCAGAATGATTAAAACATGAAAACAGAAATATAACTTTAAACAAATAGATTCTGCACAATATAAAACCTTTTTCCAGGAATCTGAAGCAAAGATTGCAACTTCATATGTTGTCTTTGTACCAGGGTGTTTCATGATGTCATCAAAACTCTGCATAGAACCATATGAAGATTAGATTAAGAGAAACTGTTAAAAACATAAAAGTTGAAGAAATTGCAGCAAATCAAAGTAGTCATTACCTTGAATATTGAGTCATGTGTCTTTTCTGGATCATCATGCAAAGCAGCTCCGAGATGGAGCTCCTGTGAATGATTTTTAACTTCATGTCCAACATCCACACAATCGACAGCCTCAAAATCATCTTCACTGTCACTACTCTTGTCTGCATTATATGATTCCTTCCTACTGCTGGATTCTTGAGTTTTGTTTATAGGAGGCCCAAAGACTTTCCTACCACTAACTTTAGTTGATTTTGGACTTTCTACATCATTCTCATTTTCAAGTTGTCTCAATGATGCATCATATTCATGAAGAGCAATTCGAGCTTCTTCCTCCGCTGCCTCCTGTCGCTTCTTCAAGCCACGTTCCTGTAAATAAAAGAAGGTTTAAGATGGAAAAGTTATTTCAATATATATGCAGAATGAAGACACTAAAATATGCAAAATTATAGCCGGGTACAAAAATATCCTTAAGAATCATTTAATCGATATACAAACAAAAAATGCTTTTAAGTTTGTTAATCTACAAACCTACCAAAAAATGAAAAGAATTGCTATCACTTACAATATTAAAGAAGCTCCAAGGTAATAAATGGCAAAAGAAATCAAACATGTTAATTTACTATATACCCGACACAAGTAATAGAATTGATCAACAAACAAAGAAATCTTTAAATATAAGTTAGTAAGTGTTTACCATGAAAGGCAATGCAAAGACTCCTGACTTAGGTAGCTCATCTTCATCCTCAATGGCCTTGAGTGTATTTTCTTTTGCTTTATTTAGAAGCCTGAAAGTGTCTTCCCTTTCTGATCCAGGTGAAAATTCTTCATCAGCATCATCATTGTCATCACTAAATTCATCACTACTGCTAGTGTCTTTCAATGAATTCATTTTTCTAGTCAGAAGTGCATGTTGGTTAAGTTGTTCTGTTATGGCAGCTCGAGTTCCTTCATCTTGAACTGTCAATCCACGCTTTAAGATTCGCTTTGCCCATTTTGAACGGTTTTTGTGTTTCAGCGTCATTCTTTCCTGCAACATACATAAATAGATATAAAAAATGCTATAGAAAGTAGAGATCTTCACGAAAAGAGCATCAATGATTAATCATCCAAAAATAAAAAAAATTAACAAATTAAATATTAGAAGCCTTGGTTACCTCTGCCCGTTTAAATTCCTGCTTCCTAGCATTATCTTTCATGGTCTCAGGATCCATTTCCACATCAGCAGAAACTTCTTTCAATCTCTCTTTTTTAAGAATACGGTGATATGTCTTGGATTTGATCTTCTTAATATGCTTTGACTTCACCTCATGACGGAAAAGAAGACTTCGCATTTTCGCAAGACGATTCTGGTGATCCCTCACATCCTCAACAGAAATCTGCAGAAGAAACAATGAGTTTGCTAATGATTAGAAATATCAACAAGTATAATCATGAAATATCATAAATCACATCTCCATTGCTATAACCAATGATCCCTGGTATAACATAACAATTAAAACTGATACAAAACATACTGGAATATTTGTGAATTCAATAAAACGAATTTAGCTTACAAAAATTTCATCTTCATAGGATGTCATCTACCAGACTGCCACTTAATTTCAAGGGAAGGTAGCAAAATGAAAGAGAGGATTTTTGTGGAAGAAAGAGAAAAGAGAGACAATAGAAAGAAAGAGAGAAGAGAGACTTAAGAGATCTGAAATACTTCATTTTGTTCTCACAATATATTTCAAGGCTCACATGCTCATAAACATGTGAGCTGCAGGCCGACTAATCTGTCAAGCCACTCTGAGCAATGACAATAAAACTATCAAAATACATGTTTACAAAGGAAACATCTACATAATTAATACAATGCAGTTATTAGGGCTTTCGGACACCAATTAAGCTCTAGATTAAACTCTAAATTCCATTGCAGTTGCCTCTTAAAATGATGATGAAAATACATTAGTCATCCTAAACACTCCCATACCTTAACAGATGTAGAAGAACATCAAGGACAACTTTGAAAGAGCATACCTTGTTGAGCTCCAGGAGTCTTGCCCCATCTTTATTATGAGCTTCAACAACCTCCGGGTTATGAACTAACAAAGACATCTTTTTCTCAAACTCCGTTCTTGGTGTAAATTCAGAAGCAATTGCTCCTACAGTTGAATAGCCCAGGTTCACATCTTCATCGAAATACAGGGTAGGTGCCTCTCTGTTCCTCTTAACCAGTGGCTCCCACTTGGTTACGTCCTTTTTTGCACGCTCATATGCGATCTTCCTCTCCAACTTCTCCCTCTCCACCTTTGGCAATGGAGCCTGAACAGCCAGTGGCTTCCTCTCTAGTTGGTGCAATCTCTTCCTAAGGTTGCTATACCCAGGCTTCCCATGGAGAGGATCCAAAAGATCATGAATATTGATCCGCCCATCAACCGAATCCCCTTGAAAATCTGATAAAACAAACTTCTTTCTTTCCTTGCCTACAATAAAATCTCAATTATAGTTAAAAAAAAGGAAAATTCATATCATCATGTAGGAATCATCAAAATTTTAATTTTTAGAACTTTACCTTCAAAGGCCTGGCTTGGTAAGCCAGTAATACCTTCGAGCATCCTCAAATGTTTGTCACCATCTTGGCCATCCTCCGAAGGTATTTCATCATCCATTTCATCATCTGAAGGCACGTCCTCATCCTTAAAGGAGTGCGAATCCAGATTTAACGAAACAAATACCAAATTTCAACACGAATTACGGAGAATAGAACTAACTGACCTCGAAATCTTCCGGGAGCTCGTACTCGTAGTTCTCCACAGAATCGAAGCGACGGTTTTTCCGTGCCTCCTCTTCAGCGACTGCCTCCTCGTACTCATATGCATTTTCCTCCATCATCTCCTGACTTTCCCAATCTGATTCGTCGTGGCTAGGTTCGGGATTCAGACGTTTGAGATCCTTGTGAAGGGCTGTGGGGATGCGAGGCCCGTGTCTCCTCCGCTGCTCCTTCTTATTGTTTATCTTCATGATCTTTCTGTTGTTGGGGGCTAGGGATTTGGAGAGGGCGACGTTTCGCCGCTTCTTATTGGCCTTCGCTGCCTTATTTTTCTTCTCCATCATGGCCGCGCGAGGCTTAGCGGCCCGTGGTGCTGTGCGAAGGCCAATCGAGGGTTTGGAATTCCTGGGGGCTTGCGCTGCGGTACGTTTGTGTTCCTTGAATTCCTTTGTCCCTCAATGATAAACCTTTAGAAACTCTAGAAAAGAAAAACAAGAAGAAGAAATAAAGGTTAAGTACTTCTTTTCTTTTTACGAGGGTGAGGAGAGGAGAGAATGGGATAGAACAGGCGAGGGAAGGATAAGAGAGAACAGGAGCCGGAAGGAAGTGGAGAGGAGAAGAGTGTACCGGTCGGACCAAGGTAGCGTGGCCTGCGATAGCGGAAGAGAGGAGGTGGCAGCCTGCGGCGACAAAGAGACGAGACGGCGAAGTCGGCGGCGGCGACGGCAGCAGTAACAAAAGGTGGCAGCCTAGGGCTCCGCTTCATCTTCGCATCTCACGTCACGGAACGTGTTTAATGAAGCTCATTGAGTCGGGTAAGCCCGAGTCGACTCGCGAGTCTCGTTGATTTACGCTTAGATTTAGGACGCAGGTGAGCCCAGGGCTCGGGATTCGGCTTCCCGTCCCACGTCAACGAACGCGTTTAGTGGAGCTCACTGAGTCGGGTAAGCCCGACTCGACTCGCGAGTCCGATCCCATTAGATTTAGGGTTCCAACGACAGCCCTAAAAATAATGTCTGGTTGATTCCACCGTCTCGAGACCTTATAATTACATGTACTGATCATTTTTATCATATTTTGATAATAATTATAATCTTATTTATAAAAAATATACATCTAGGAGAATTATTAATTCCGTCATATCTTAATTGAGATTACACCCGACTTATGTATATATATATATATATATGTTACAAACTTATTTTATAGCTGACATATTTAACAAAAATCTCAATTACATGAAACAAAAGTGCAATAGTACTTCTGCGACATTCTTTCAACATGGTCTGCCCTTGCATCCCATACCTTGAAAAGACCTTTCCGCTCGACCTTACATGTGACGCTAACGGAATACCCGTCTTCCGATCGGATATAGTCGGTAGCCCCCACTGGAGTTGACGGCTACGCGAAAGGTTTTGTTGCTCTCGTCCCATCGTCTCCGGCCATAAAAACGCAAGCGTAAACCGACGGCTGTTGTTTCCCATGCATACGTGTCGTGTAAGGACTGGTTGCCTGAACCGGCCCCGATTCAAGCGTTTCACATGCTCGACCCCGACGCCGCTCCCGTTTCACTCGAGCATCGTCGCACTATAAATAACCGCTTCGCTTCCAACCCTAAGACTCAAAAGAGACCACGGGTGAGAGAAAGTGAGCGCGGAGTTGGCGGAAGCGCAGCCGCTTAATCTCCGATCCGATGGCTCGCGCTCTCTCTAACTCCAACCTGGTTGCGGCTCTTTCCGACGGCGTCGCCCTCCTCACCACCAGGTACCGTGCTCCTCTTCTCCTACGCTTCTGGTATAACGGTGGATCGCGGTGCTGATTTGCTTCCGGCCTTTGGTGTAGGAGGGGTTACGCTACGGCAGCGGCGGGGACGACGACGACGACGGGGACGGGGAGCAGGGAGCGGCTTGCGGTGGCGGAACAGATGGTGAGGAGCGCGCCGCCGGCAGAGGCTGAGGAGGAGGCGACGTGTTCCTGGGTGCCGGATCCGGCTACCGGGTACTACCGGCCGGCGAACAGGATGGGCGAGATCGACCCGGCCGAGCTCCGCGAGATGATGCTGAGCCACAACAAGTCGCGAGACTGAGGACCGCGTCGCACTTACGGACCGAGGCTAATTTGAGCTGTTACTGGTTCGGTTCATCCAACAACATGAACGAGCGATGCTGTCAGAGGAGTTCAGTACTGCGTCGAATCAGTTTTGTCTGTTTTGGTTTTTTGGCGTCGTATCAGTTTTATTCTCACTCATCTTAGGAGATTCGAATCTTTTTTAATCTAAATATATGGAGTTATTATTTGTTTATAGGACACCATGGATGGCTTTTAAGTTCTGCAATACCCACGGCAATCAAGAAACGCCTTCGAGTTGCAGTCGGTCGTCGCCTCACTCTTACGGTGAAGGCTTGTTATCGTGGGAGACATGGACTGACTCTTAAGCTTTAGGATCGTTCGGGATCCACAACTCGGGGCTCGAGAGCACTTGACAGCTAAACTGTATAGAGGCCCTAAATTTCGTCTCCGGTACAAAATGTGTTTGGCCCTACCAATGTGTTAAATAGGGAAAAAAAAAAGCATCAGAATTATCAGATCTGATTTAAGAAAAAAAAGCTTGCAGTGGCTGAACACCTAAAAATATGGAAGATAGATTGAGGGAGGGACAAAAACAATTTAAAGACAAAAAAAAAGGTATGATCGGAGTAAGAGAAGGTTAAGAAAAAGCCGTATGAATAACATAAATCCTAAGACTATTTGTATTATTTTTTAGAAATAAGAAAATGTGATTTTGAGCGAGATGGACTTGTTCATCTTTCATATTCGAAACTAAAAAAATAACATAATCATGTATTATTGCCTAAGGATATGAGCGTGTCAATCTTGTAAAAAAAAAATTTATTATATAATTTTTTTTTATATAATAAGTATCATAAATCAAAAAAGTTATATTCCTCATAATCAATAGGATGATGTCTCGGAGGTTACACCGCACCATGAATCTACATACAAAATCTATACAGAGCCACCAACAATATGCATAGGAAAGAGGTTAGATTTTCATTTTTTTTTATTTCTTCGTATTTTCAAGAATTTGATAATTAATAAAATATCAACCTATCATAGAGAAAACTAATCTACCATGATAATGCTCCCAATCCTACTAAGCAAGAGTAGAGCCTCTAAAAAGTAGAGTCCATCAAATTTATCTCCTGGAGTATTATAAATAAATTTTTTTTATTGATCGATAATCTTAATCATAATATAATTATAATCTCAATATATCTAAGTATGTCTTAGGGATATAAATTATAAATAATATTCACTAAGTTTTTTAATCTAATTATATAAAATTTATTCAATAAAAATAATCATAATAATTATTGAACGTAAACTTTAATCAACACAATAAAACTAAAACTTATATAATGACAATAATCACGATAAAATAAAATTTATGTTTTTGTGAAAATACATATTATTTAATAATTTTCAAATATATACATATAAATAACTACACAGATGTCCAAAAATAATAATTAAAATTTAAGAATCACAAGTAATAAAAATTTTACTTATATATCATACCAGAAAACTATAAAATAAATTTATAATTTATATATATTTTAAACTTATGTAAAATACCAAATGAGCTAATCAATCCTATTTAATGAGACATCCCAAAATTGAGTCAAAATAAATTAAGACGTTCATAATTAAATTACCCAAATTTGGCCAAATAATCAACCCAATGAATCAATCAAATTAATTAACTAACCAAAGTTCACCAAGTCAAAATTAGCCAATTCAATTTGAACTTTGACCTAAAAGTAGAAATTAGGCCAAAATGGAGCTTCTAATAAAAAACTTGATTTAGATTGATCAAATTTGATTTTGACCTAATCGTAAGCTGAGATTTCGTGTTGCTCAACCAGCCAATTCCTCATCGCGGTACCTTCACCTCCACCTTGCATGACCCTCGCCCAACAACATTGTCCAGTCGATACCCAACCAACATAACAACCATCAATCACTATAGACCCTCATCCATTCGGCGTCGTTTCCCCCGTTATCCACGCGCGCCACCATTCGTTGGGACATCATTGTCGTAGCCACCTATCTTTACCACGACACCATTAGTTGTCGTTCATCGTCGCCTACAACTAATCACGAGTCGCAATTCCTTTCTATAACCAGCAATCCCTGCACGCTAGGCACTCTTTTTTCGCAACCATCATCGATACTGCCCGTCGTCTGCCCAACATAGTCGCGACTACCTTCCTAGTGTACGCCAATGGACAAAGACCGTGCTAAAGGACTCAGTACCACGAGCCATGCAGCCTCTGGCTAAACTAACTATCCCAATAGCGGGCGACAAAGCGACGATGCACCGTCCACTGTGACCTTCCTAATGCAATACTTTCCTCTCATGCCACAACAACCAGCAGCCACTAGTGATGCTTCCATCGTCGTGACACCGTCCATAGCAATCCTTCCTGTCACGACGTGGTACGACGACCTGCGACCTCCTGCAACCATTGCCCTCTATAGGACCGCCACACCCTCCGCTAAGCTGCTCTGCACCTAACAACTCCCACACAACAGCATTGCTAATGATACGGGCAATAATCACAACCCCTAGTAGGTTAGCAACCACACCAGGTTGTTACTTTCAATTGTGCTGCCAACGACAACGTGGCCAACCAATGCTAAGCAACACCTTTCCAATGCCCGAACACAATAACTCCGCCTCTTGCAGATTCCTCACGAGTGAGTGTGAGATCTCCATCGCCCATAGGCAGGCAAACAAACATGAACGATACAGAATCACATGGCACAACCATCATACAATCTAAATAAAAATAATAATTTAATATAATCAAAGAAGATATAATGCATAAATAGATAAAAAAATATCTAATACACAAATTAGTTTCTTTAACGATCTATGATAACTTAAATATCAATGATATGACTCTGATATCATTTTTAAAAAATAAAATTATTATACAAAAATTTATACCAAAATTAAAATTAAGTATTGTAGATCAAAGAAATTATGTACGTATAGGAAAGAAATTAAACTTTCCTTTTCTTTTTATATTTTCAGGTTCACAGTAATTAATAGAAGAGAGATCTATATGAAGAAATCTATGATGATAATAATAATCTCCTAAGGTGAATGAAAAAAATCCCTCGATCATCTCTTGAGGTATTATAATCAGAATCTATTTATAATCTAAATATATCTTAACCAATTAATTAAAATCATAAAATATAAAAAGCTTCTTTAATCAGTAACAAATAACTAATCTGTTATTATAGATGAGAAGCATTCAATAAATCTTTGGAACTCTTCACAGGCGTTTGGATGATAAATCTTGCTCTTAGGTTTGGATGACTGTCACTTTACTTCAGACAACAATTGATTTTGCCACTCATGTTTTCATTAGTTTGGAACTCATGAACGGTCAACTAAATCCTCAAGACACAGATAACCTTTCACAAGCTTCCTATTGATAACAACTCTATTAACTTTAGTCCAAAAGATAAGTCAACTCCTTTTGTTCAATGTCATGCAAAAGAAAATGCTGTGAGCAAATTAGCAAGAACAGATTGAAAGATTTATCATAGGCATACTAAAAAAATGCTACTAACGAAACAGTAATAAGAACTAAAATAAAAGTCATGGACAGCTGCCCTCTGTGAGGAAATCCAAATAAAGAATTGAACTTTATGATCAGTTCAGATTTCAATTCCATGGAGTCCACAACAGAGACTCCAGTCTACCTGCGACGTGAACATTTGCTAGTGAAATTGCATCTGCGGTGCCATCCTCACTAGACAATCGCACCCAACGAGCCTTTTTTAAGTGCACATTTTTCAGAAATTAAACAAAAGCAACAAATCACTGCTTCTGAAAAACTAACTTAAAGCAATTGATACTAATGACGATTTTCCCTATCCAAAGAAAACTTCATGTTATCAAAAAACTAGAGCTAATGCAAGACACCGTACCTAATGATAACGAAAGAATAGGGATGGGTGTTGGGTGGAGAAAAGATTCATCATAAGCTCCCGCAAAACAAGTTTGTATGAGGCGATTGTGACCAAATATAGTGACTAATTAGAAATTCCCACAATTAAGTCATTAAGCCCTCTTCTCCTCTTGTTTCTTAACATAAACAACAGAAATTTGTAATTGTCCTAAGTCACAAACAGATTGCTGCATAACATTACATTTAACAGTTATAGTAAATCTGAACGACCAAATTTCAGGGTGAAACTAAGCAGAAGTCACTATAAGTTGCTACATAAGATTACATTTAACACTGACAACAGTCATAGTCAATCTGACCAACCAATTTGGGGTCTAGAAAAGAAACACTATCCACTGTTACAGCATTTCTACGAGTTTTTGGGATATCAAAGAAATCCTGAGGTGTTTGACGTTTGGGGGTTCAGGTTTAGAAGGAAAATAAAAGAAAGAAAAGAAAGAAGAAGAAGAAAGAGCATTCGGAGTGAGATAATTCAAAATGACAACAATGCACACATGCAGGAAAGAAGATAACATTCAACTTTGAAATTTTACTAATCTGTCCACCAAAAATAAAGAGAAATAATCCTAGGGCCTTTCTAATGACCAGGAAATCCTAATTACACCTAACAATTTTAATTCAACAACTTTAACCACTTAAAATCCTAAGGCTGAAAATTAGCTGAAAACATTATCACACTGATCATGATTAACCATCTACATTGGTCATTTAGCATCTCAAATCAAGTCATTGATAAATTAGATATGTCTTATACCATTCATGTAATCACTAATAATTTCTCCCTTAACATAAATTAATTACTATAAATGATGTATTGCTTTATTATTAACTTCTATGTTTGTGTACTATAGTTAAAGAAATGATTAAATTTGGTTTCCTTAATCACGTGGATAAGTTAAAAATTCTACTAATCAATTAAATTATTAATTGATTTATTTCCTAATGAGTGATTTGACTTTTAGAAAGTAAATAGTTTACATTCTCATTTTCGTGTGCGAACTATAAGAAATGAATATTATATTTCTCTATTTGTGTGTGAAAAAAATAAAAATAAATTAAAAATAAGAATTAAATTATTACTTATCTTCTGGTAGAATCTCATCTTCTCTGATATAAAGGGGACTACTCCTCCCTCATTCTTCACTGAGCCTAACAATGGAAGGATTGAGGAGAGGACTTCCCAAAAAAATGATATCGAGAAAATGATAGCAAAGAGAGGTAGGATCCTTTCTTTTTAACTAGCTTTGATTTATATCTTGAAATCTTGATTTTGAGATTGTTATAATTTTATGATATGATGTTTTAATTTTAAAATTTCATGATTAGTAAATAATGATAATTATTTTGTGATGTTAGAATGGTTATTTGATTTATATTGATCTCTGAAGCTTAAGTAATTTTAATATTGATTTAATTATTAAAATTTTTATTTTTGGATTAGCATGATAGTTTTAATATATTTAGATATATCTATGTTTTTAAGAAGTATGTGTGAATTTCTATAATGTAATTAGTTTTAAATTTAAGATCATGAATTTAAAGTTTTAATTAATGGATTTGAGTCGTTCTTTAATTATTTTAAGAGGAGTTTAATTTGTGTGTGACTTGAGCCAAGTTGATCTATTAAACCATATCGACTTGTATTTATATACGACCTAGCCCATGTGGTCAAGTACAACTTAGTTCATGTGACTAGGCATGACCCAGCCCATGTGGCCAAGTATGATCCAGTCTATGTGGCTATATATGTCTCAGCTCATGCGGCTAAATACGACCCAGTCCATGTGGTCAGATATAACCCCAACTTATGTGTCTAAGTACGACCAACTCGCGAGTCAAGCATGGGTTAGTTCAATGGTAAGGCTCAGCTTAACTTATGAGTAATACTTAGCCTAGTCCATGAAGTTAAGTCTGACCAGCTATGCGATTTACATTAGACATATTGTTGCTCCTTTATCTAACCCGTTGTACCTCAACTCAACCTATTACTTGGAATAGACATATGCAACGTATGTGACCCATCCAAGACTTAGATGGGTAGGTTCGTTTAGGGTTAGCACTATACGACATAGTTCGATTTCCTCTCTCTCTCTCTATTGGTTTGAGCTCATTAATTGACTAAATCAGACAGGATTGATAGGTTAAAATCAGTTTAGGGTGGTTCCAGACTAACTTGACTAATTCAAACATACTTATCTAATCAAGATCAATCAAATCTAGATTAAACCAGTTTAGGGTGATTCCAGACCGGTTCTATAAGGATTTAATGTTGGTTCTGTTAGATCATAATCGAATTGAGTTTAGTTTAAGTCAATTAAGCTATTCCAATTAAGGTTTTGGTTGATTGAGAACTATTGAGAGATTGTTGTTTCATGCCTTTATGATTTGATTAATTTAAAGTTTTATCTGAAGATGTCATTTGAAAATGATTATTGGTTTTCTATTTTCTTAAGTTTATGATATTGATATGATTATTATCATGTAGTAGATGTGACGAGACTAGTAGTTCACATTGAGTGTGCAACCTATGAAAGGAGCTACGGGCCCATCATAGTGCGGAGCCACCAATGAACATAATCTAGTATATTTACATCAAGTATGGTATCTCATAATGTTTAATCATATTGATTTCTTGATGCATGTGTGAGTGAATGGATAAGTGTAAATGAATGGTTATGAATGTTTATATATCTTTGCCGAGGGCAAGTATGACGATTCCCTTTGAGGATTAGCGGACCGTCAGACATGATAGTTAGACAATTCTTCCATCCGCTGTTGGTCCATCCTTTGATGTACGTCTTTATTATCTAGTTATTATGTATGTATTGTATGTGGCTGATGCATGATTTTGTTTATTATGTAAGAAATTATCATCGTTTTTCTGGTGCATAAATTTTATGATGAATTGATATATTATCATTTCTTATTGAATTATTGATATTTATTTATATTTCATGAATATTGAAGATTATTGATTATTTTTATAATTTTTTTGAGGTTCCTACCAGCATGTGTGGTTGTTGATATATTTTATCTTATATTTATTTTCAGAGTAATCTACTACTTTGTAATAGATTTGAAGTTTAGATAGAATAGATTTGTGATCAAGAAGATGTGATTATTTTTCTAATTAATAGAATATTTACTATTGTAAAGACAAAGATTTAAATTCAAAAAAATAAAAGAGAGAGTTTATTATGTAAATTATGAATAATAAAATACTAATTTATTATTCTTTTTATAAATTTGGAATGTGATAATTCAAGCACATTTTTATCAAGCATTTGAACTTCATAACATTATTGTAGATGTTTTATAGCATATAATATTTGCCTTCAGGGTAACTAAACCCTAAATTCATGGACTTAACAGTCTAAACTTCTAGTTGACATCAGTCATTGATTCAAAACTCTAGCTACAGAAAAGGAAGAGAATCAAGTACCAAAGAGGAAGATTACCTGACAAAACAAAATTTGAAAGATTACCTTCTCCAAAAAAGATATAATTTATTTAATTAGCCTCAATATGATTGTATTTTCTTCCTTTTTTATTTTCTTCTTGTACTTAGGGGCCTATATGAAAAGGCCAGAAAACTATGATAGAATTATCATTTAGCCACAGTGACTCTGATAGTTTTTTTTTAATTATCATATATTTCGTTCTCTACTTCTCTTTCCTTTATAATTACAGAGAAAAGCTTCCTCTGTTCTTTGTGAGCTCGTTAAATAAGATGATGACCATTACAATAACCCACCAAAGGAGCTTCATTATATGCAGTTCACCAATACATATAAACAAGTTTACCAAATAAGATTATAACCATTACAATAGCCCACCAAAGGATCTTCATTGTAGTTCACTAATACATATAAACTATGGCTCGCATTACCGGTCCATACTGGTGTATCGACTAGCTGTCGGCACGGTATGTACCGAGTTGTACAGAGTATAGTGACACACGATACACTAGGGTATACTGATATACCGTCCATACCAATCATCTATCGGATCCATACATACCACCCATATTGAGCGGTACACTTCGATACGTTAAACCTTGATAGCTTGTATAACAGACACAAGATGAGATGGGAACTCCCAGATTTGCCTCACGATATGTAAATCTAGAGCCATTTTCACCAGGATAACCATGGGAGTAAATTTGGCAGCTCACGTCATAACTTCCAACATAGTTTGGATCTCAAGCACAGACTAGGAGATGGAAACTACTATATCTGAATATGGGGGAAAAACAGGGACTCTTTTTAAGCTTGGCAAGTTATAAGAAGAAGGGTTGAAGACAGTCTTAACTACAGAGAGCCCGTTTTAGGAGTGGCAACTCTGTATGGGAAATTGAATACCAATCTTTATAACTAACTCCAAATGCAAACAAATTATCAAGTTCAAGCAATATGATGCTCATTCCTCCTGTAATCTTTTAGCAAAACTTTGAATTCAAGAGACGACTTATTCTATGGCCTGCCCCATCACCTGTTTGATCAATATATATTCTCATCAAATGAAAACAAGGAATCACTGTTTAACCTTTTTTCGTGTGAAGTCCATTACAATCTACAAAAGTTGATTATCAGTCACTAATACATCTAAAAGTACCAAAAGCACACAGGATTGTGACTACCACCAAATGACCAAGAAACCACCTTGAAGGATCACAAGTACAATGATCAGACTACTTTATGATCGAGACAGCAGAAAGAAGGAGAAATTAAAGATTGTCAGAAGACAGAAATTTCACTGATGCTGAAGAAAAATGGAGTATCGGCAAATGAAGTCAAGGCTATGGAATATCACACAAGAAAACAACAATAACTTGTCACAAAAGCTAAAAAAGCAATCAGCACGCGAGTTTGATTATAGATGCAACCTCAGAGGAGGCTAGATCCTAGGCATAAAAAAATATCATTAGTATCTGTGTCAATAATAATGAGGCTCTATAACGCTTATCAGTTATGATGCCATTGTCTTAGTTGCCTTAATTTTTTTGTTGGTCCTGTGATCATCAAAGCAATTTTCATTTTCACCATTATGTGATTTGGTATTTCTTTTACTTTTGTTGCCCAATTTAATGGTTTATCCTGTGATCAACAAACCAATTTTCGCTTTCAAAAAAGAAGTCCCATCAAAGTAGAACACCGATCCACAGTTGTCTAATCTAAATTAAAGCTGAAATTGATACACTACGCCAACGCTAGGAGACTCAACAAGGTACTTAGCAAAATTCACAATCTGCATATGATAATTAGCCAAGAGGTAAATTGATTTATGATGTTTCAATCCACTTGATTAATTTATTTACCAAAGATCTTCGATTTCAGTAGAAAATAACAGATAGTCCGATCCTGATCCGATAGAGATATATGGCTTAAGCGAAAGTAAAAGTACCTTGAAGGGAACTAACAACACCCTAAAATTAGACATACGCTAGTAGTTCTTTACCGCATCCGGATGGAGCCGACGAAGTCGAAGCGGGAAATCGGCAACGTCATCGTCGTCGTCATCGGGGCAGTTCAAGCCGCAGCCGCAGCCGGGGGATACGAAGAAGTTTCTTATGGCGAAATCAGCGGAGGCGATGCCGACGGAGAAGCGGAGGGAATCACTGAGGCGGCGGACCTCGATGATGTTGACCCAGAAGAGGAGGACCTTGACGCTGACGCCGCGGAGTCCGGAGAGGCGGCCGGAGGCGATGTGACCTGAGATTGTGGGGCTGTAGCGGAGCTGGTAGGAGGCCTCCAGGGAGAAGCTGCAGCTGCCATTGAGGTGGGCGGAGAAGGCGCCGGTGGAGCTGTCGAGATCGTAGCCGAGGGCACCCTTAGGGAGCAGCCCAGGCGGGAATCCGTACGATTCCAGCACCTCGTACGCCGTCAGACTCTCAACGTCGGCGGAGAAACAGAAGCCGAAGCAGCTTAGGAGGATGAGGAGGACGATGGAAAGAGAAGACATCGGACGAATCGGAGACATCGCGGCTTGCGGTGAAGGAGATTATGTGGTTTTTCCTCTGCTTTTGAGATCTGCCCAAGTTTTCTCTTATCGTGTTCCGTGAACGAAAGATGACAACAAGGGTCCCTCGGCGCAGATTCGGTGAATGGGCCAAACCGGGCTCCACGGTACCCATAGGACAAAGAAACTTGGTTCGTTGGGGCCCACCATTGCCATAAACATGGTTGGAAGAATCGAGTGGAGCGTGCGTCGAGTCAATTGCCGAATCGAGGGAAGGGAATCAAAGTCGGTGATGTCATTCAAACCGATCTTATCGTGACTTGTGGAACGGAACTCTCAGTGGAAGAGTCGTTGGTGAGGAGATTGGGAATTGGAGAGGGGCGGCGCGGTGCGAGAGATTTCGTCTTAAGAATTTGTATTGTTTTATTGAATGATTTATCAAATAGGGTTTCCATTATTTTTTTTAAATTGGATGACGTCACCACTATTTTATTTTTTATGATTTTTTATCAATTAAATTTATCCTATTTTTATTTTTTTTAATCGATTGAAAGTGATTTAGACTAAGGAATCGATTTAGACCAATAAATCGATTTAGGTAAATAAATAAATAAATTTCATCTCCTTCTCCCCTTCTCCTTCTCAGTCTCCTCAGTTGTATGAAAAATATTAGAGAGATGAGGCAAAAGAGGAGGAGGCTATAAATATAGAGTGAGAGAAGATGGAGATACAGTGAGAGATAACGGAGGAGAAGGAAGAGGAGGAGAAATCAATATAATAATTTAATCAAATTGGGTAGTTAGAATTTAGTTGAATTGATATTATCTAATTAATCTAAAAAAAATTGATTCAGGTCTAACAATTAATTTGATCATTTTTATGATTTCAATAAGAATATTTTGATCAAAATAAAAAAAAATTATTTGGGCGACATATGGCAAAAACTCCATAAGAGAGTTATTTTTTTGGTAAATTGCTCTTTTTTATTTTATAATAAAATATTTTTATTTTGTTGATCAAATGATAAAGAAAACAAAAAAAGATTTCCCATTTAAGAGGTTAGCTTGAGGATGTGTAGAATAAAACGAATAAGAGAAGAGAAGATAAGGTACCGATTTGATAAAAATATAAAATATAAAATTTGATTGAATAATTTGGAAGGTATCTTATTCTTAGACAAGATTTGAATATTTAAAAAATAATAATTATATTCCTATCAATTATTAAATTTTCTTTATCGTATCATATACGAATTATAGGTTGTACATCGGAATCATCCTTTACTTAATATATTTATATCACACTTACTTTATAAAAATTAAGCGATAAGAAGATAAGGTGAAAAAACCATGTAAATTGAAAAAATAGTAACTTCTAATTTTTATTTATTGGATTATTATTGAATTGTAGGTGATATATCTGAGCTTTTGGTCAGATGTAATTGACTATTGGTCAACATCAAACTAATTTTAAGGATATTGTTTTAATTTTTATTTATGAATATCAATTGATTTGAAAATAAAGTCTAAATTTGGAAAAGTGATTTCGAACGTATGAACATCTCAAAATCATATCCTTATGGTGCTTGAATATAATTTTAATCAAGTACTAGGTTAATCTATATTAATTATATTTCTTTCTTTACCAAATGATACATAAATGAGTTATAGTGTATGTTTGAGCCAATCATATTTCAAATTATATTTGGAATATTTATTTCAAATTTTGATTTAATGGGAAAAATACCCTAAAAGGTATTGATATACAAATCTAGACATTTATAATTATTAGATCAGATTTAGAATGAATATTAAAAAATTCTAGTTCAGTGCAAATATGTAAATCTCTATCAATTGTGTGTACATATAAATGAGTTATAGATTGTATCTTTTATTTAAAGTCATTTTTTTCATTTTTAGGTTGTAAAAAATATTAATTTAAAGTAAAATTTAAGTGATTTTTTTACCAATTCTTAGTGAATTTTTGGCATATTCATTTCATATTTTAATATAAAATATCAAATAATAGAATGAATTCCTAAAAAAGCCTTTTAAGCTTTGGAATTTCCTAAATAGTACCATAATTTAAAAAAAAAATCACAAACACCTCTTTTTTAAAATGACTATAATGGACCTATGGGCCACTACCCTTCGCTGAGCCCGTGGTCGTACCATCATAATCTCGTTGATTGCACCCCTCTATTAGACCCACCCAACAATGAAGGCATAGTGACTTTCGTTGCACCTCGCTAGACCAACGAAGAAGCGACATTTGCCACTTCCGCACGAGCAAGGGTGTAAGCAGTGTTGTGAGGTACCTCTGTACCCAACAATGACCCTTGTCTCTCTTGTTGGACTAGTGACAGAGTTGCCATCATCGTCTTCTCGCGAGCAAGGGTGCAAACTATAATGGTAGCAACGACCCTCGTTGCCCTCGTGCGAGCAAGGGTATATGTGTTGCTGCATGACACCTTTCGTGGTTAGCGATGACAATAAGGTCAGGGGTTCAGTTGGGTTCATGCATTCTACTTGTGCCCCTTCTTCGTTGGTGTGGTCTATGCACGGTCCCTCCTTGATATCAACAACAAGCAAGAAAGGAGGGGGATGGCTTGCTTTTGTGGCCAACAATGATGGTGAGAGTTATGGGCAGACAAAAGTTAGCAGACAAGACAACCATGTGTGAGGCAAAGGAGGGGTCGTCGACAAGGTGGAGGTGTGGCCAGGTCTAGCACTTGCAAAGGCACAACTAGGGTAAGACATGAAATTTTCAAATTGACGAAGGTAAAATCATCTTTTCATATAAAATTTTCAAACTTAAGATTCTTTACTAAAAAATTTAAAACTTAAGGTTTTTTTATGAGAATTCTACCAGTAATAGGTGCCTAGCAAGCCAATCACATGAGTGATGACACGTGTGACTTGACACGAAATCTTTTTTTTCTTATTATATTTTGGCATTTATCACTTTATATTAACTATTGCATATATGCATGTATATATTATGATGTCCTTGGATTTGTGCGATGAGAATCAGATCATGATGAGATCACGATAATGAGATCAATTCACCTTTAAACACAGATCATAAATAATCCCGGTCATAGGTTACTCGAGAGAGACATCGTGATAATCGGACAGATTGGTGTGCTGTATACCCGTCTATATGATGGATGCAGTTGGTCTCATAGTTGCTCGTGTGGGGACACTAGGGATACAGTACAGGTGCTCATTGGAGAATGAGTTCACTGATTGATCCGCTTACGGAATGCTAGATAGTTGATGATGACTTATTGTTATACGGCAATTCCGTAGTCCTAGTGGTGTATCTGGTCCTTAGACTTGAGACACTAAGGATGTCCTATATGAGTGCTCCACTCTTTGATACCAGACTTGTAGGTTTGGTTGTCCCAGATCTAGTACAGTTGATCATTGGGAGTGGCAATCGACCTTACGAGGGTTATTGAGTGTCGATAGAGGATCATCCACTCTTTGTGTCATAAGAGAAATATCCCATGTGTTCTTGCTCAGACAAATCCCTGGCAATGGTCATTTGGGTTGAGAGAGAAAGAGTTCTCTGGGAGAATCCGATTAGAGCGAGACTCGAGTAGAAACCGTATGGGCCTGACAGCACCATGCTCGATATACGGTCTTTGGGATATTAAATAGATGAGGGACTATAGGTACACGGTAACTGTGGATAGACAGGTCTAATGGATTGGATTCTACTATATCATCTGGGGACTACGGCGTAGTGGCATAGTATCTCCGTAGTCGATGAGTCGAGTGAATTATTACAGAGATAATAATTCACTAAGTTAGAAGGAGTTCGGATGTGAGATATCCGTCGGAGCCCCTATCTTTTTGGATATCCAATAAGCCCCTGAATTATTGGATCCTATGGACGAGATCCAATAAGAGCCCATGAGAGATTATTGGATAGAGATACACTAATCTAAAAGGCTTGGGTAATTGAATACATATCTAATACCTACTAGGGGAGAATCCATTAGTATTTGATAGGGAACCTCTATAAATAGGAGGGATTCAATGGTTCATAGGCTAGAGCCTTTGCTAGCCTCTCCTATTCTCCTCTCCCTCTCCACCTCATAGCAGGCCTGGAGTTTTGAGGAGCGTCATCGCAACCCTGTTGTGTGGATCGCCGCTAGAGAGGAGGACGCTTGACCTCCTTCACTTTCTCTTAGAAATCTGCAAGGAAATAGGGATATACGATCTCTTTAGGTAATACAATCTATTCTATACTCAGTTTGTTTTGCGAATTTTTGCGTACCAATCTTCGCACGACAACAAACATCTTTTTGGAAAATTGGGGATTTTGTTTTCTTGTTCTTCCGCTGCGCATGTGATGTCGCCCCCAAGATTTCTCAACAGTTACTCCTACTTCATTATCTTTATTGATGATTTCTCAAGGTATGGATATGTGTACTTAATGAAGTATAAGTACGAGGCCTTTGAGAAATTCAGAGAGTATAAGAATGAAGTGAAGAACCAGATGGAAAGAGTATCAAGACTCTTTGATCAGATCGATGAGGTAAGTATTTAAGTACAGAGTTTACTCACTTCCTTAAGGACCATGGGATATTATCCCAATGGACACCTCCTTATACACCTCAACTCAATGGTGTGTTTGAAAGGAGAAATCGTACGCTATTAGATATGGTACGGTCCATGATGAATTTCGCTGACCTACCTATTTCATTCTGGGGATATGCCCTAGAGACCGCAACTTACCTTCTGAATAGAGTTTTAACTAAGTTGGTAGTGTCTATAACATATGAGATATAGAAAGGGAAGAAGCCCAATCTTAAGGTTGTTAAGATTTGGAACTGCCCTGCCCACGTTAAAAGACACAACCCTGATAAGTTGAAATCGAGGACAAAACAGTGCAAGTTTGTGGGATACTCCAAGGAAACTTATGGGTATTATTTCTATCATCTTGAGGACCAAAAGGTCTTTGTAGCCAAGAGAGCAGTGTTCCTTGAGAAGGAATACATTCTTGGAGGTGACAGTGGGAGAATGATAGAGTTGAGCGAGGTTGGAGAACCTAGCTTAAGCACCACTCTACAGTCCGAGTCTATTCAGGTACTTAATACACAAGTTCCAACTTTACGTAAGTCCGGTAGAGTATCACATCCTCCTGAGAGATATGTGGGACATATTAGAGGAGACGATGTTGAGGATATTGATCCTCAAACCTACGAGGAGGATATTATGAGTATAGACTTTGGGAAGTGGTAAGAAGCCATGAATTCTAAGATGGATTCTATGTACTCCAACAAATTTTGGAACCTAGTTGATGCGTCCGAAGGTATTGTACCCATCGGTTGCAAGTGGATCTTTAAGAAAAAGATTGGAGTAGATGGAAAGGTAGAGACATATAAAGCAAGGCTAGTGGCTAGTGACCTATAAAGAAAGGTAGAGACCTATAGTCAAAAGCAAGGTGTTGACTATAACGAAACCTTCTCATCCATAGCAATAGTAAAATCCATCCGAATTCTATTGACTGTTGCAGCACACTATGATTATGAGATCTGGCAGATGGATGTGAAAACCACATTCCTCAATGGGAACCTCGAGGAGAAGGTGTATATGATACAATTCGAGGGACTCGTGTCCAAGAATTACCCAGATAAGGTGTGCAGGTTGCTTAGATCTATTTATGAACTAAAGCAAGCTTCTCGAAGTTGGAACATAAAATTTGATGAGGCAATCAAATCTTATGATTTCGTTAAGAATGAAGATGAGCCTTATGTGTACAGGAAGGTAAGTGGGAGCGCTATCACTTTTTTGGTGTTATATGTGGATGACATCCTGATCATTAGGAATGCTTGCCCTCAAAGGTATATCATCGAATCAGATTCATCATGTAATAATGGTGATGACTTAACTGAACAACATAGTTGGTTGAGTCCCTCGAGGCTATGATGGTTCAGAGATCGAACAAGACAAGAATCACAAAGAGTTGTGATTGGCAAGAGTTGCCCACCTTTATAAGCTTAGTGTGATTAGTCGAGTCCCTCGAGGTTACGTAAGACGTGATTGGATCCTGATCCCCCCTAAAGATCTATCGAGGGTCTTCGATTCACATACTAGAGGGAGTTGTACGTTTCGTAAGAAAATAGTGGGAGTAGATTAAGATAGAAGTCCTTATCTTAATTATTTATTTTTATGAAATCTACATGTTATTTATTTCTACTGCATATTTATTTTAAAAAATATGTCACTTTCAAATCCCTTACATGGCATACTTGATATCAACTACCTCACTGATACAAATTATAAGAATTGGCTCTCCAACCCGAGAATTGTTCTCACGACGAAGAAAATCACATACGTTCATGATACAATAATGTCTACGCTTGAGGAAGAGGCAAGCGAGGATGAGATCGCTCGCTACGTGAAGTACATAGATGACTCCACTCTTGCTCAGTGTTACATGTTGGGCTCCATGACTCTTGAGTTACAGATATAGCATAAAAAAATGGATGCTAGATCCATTCACCTGTATCTCCATAAATTATTTGAGAAATAGGGAAGGACTCAACGGTATGAGATATCAAAGAGTCTCTTCCATGCTAGGATGACTGAGAGGACACCGGTTCAGGGCTATGTTCTATAGATGATTGAGTGGATAGAGAAACTTACAGGTCTAGGAATGGTCCTAGAGGATGACCTGTGTGTGGACCTTGTGCTTTAGTCCCTACCAGATTCCTTTTCTCGGTTCATAGTAAATTTTAATATGAACAAGCTTGAAGTGAATTGCTAGTCATAGGCGCCCAACAAGTCAATCACGTGAGTGATGGCACGTGTGACTTGACACATAATCTTTTTGCTTATTATATTTTGGCATTTATCACTTTATATTGACTGTTGCATATATGCATGTATATATTGTGACGTCCTTGAATCTGTGCAATAGGAATCGGATCATGATGAGATCACGATAATGAGATCGATTCACCTTTAAACATAGATCCTAAATAATCCCGGTCATAGGTTACTCGAGAGGGCCATCGAGATAATCGGACAGACTCGTGTGCTGTATACCCGTCCATATAATGGATGCAGCTGGTCTCATAACTGCTCGTGTGGGGACACTAGAGCTACAGTACAAGTGCTCATTGGAGAATGAGTTTACTGATTGATCCGCTTACGGAATGCTGGATGGTCGATGATGTCTTATTATCCGATAATGATTCTATAGTCCTAGTGGTGTATCTGGTCCTTATACTTGAGACACCAAGGATGTCCTGTATGAGTGCTCCACTCTTTGATATCAGACTTATAATTTTGGATGTCCCAAATCTAGTACAGTTGAACATTAGGAGTGACAATCGACCTTACGAGGGCTATTGAGTGTCGATAAAGGATCATCTACTCTCGATGTCATGAGAGGAATATCCCATGTGTTCTTGCTCAGACAAATCCCTGGCCAGGGTCATTTGGATTGAGAGAGAAAGAGTTCTCCGGGAGAATCCGATTAGAACGAAACTCGAGTAGAAACCGTATGGGTCTGACAGCAACGTGCCCGTTATACGGTCTTTGGGATATTAGATGGATGAGGGACTATAGGTACACGGTAACTGAGGATAGACAGGTCCAATGGATTGGATTCCCCTGTATCGTCTGGAGACTACGGTGTAGTGGCCTAATACGTCCGTAGTTGATGAGTCGAGTGAAATATTACAGAGATAATAATTCACTGAGTCAGAAGGAGTTCTGACAAGTATGACTCACAGCTAGCTCGATAGAGGGTCACACACATATGGTAGGCGTTGCGATGAGTAGAGGTTCGAATATAAGATATCCGTCGGAGCTCCTATTTTGTTGAATATCTAATAAGCCCTTGAATTATTGGATCCTATGGATGAGATCCAATAAGAGTTCATAAGAGATTATTGGATAGAGATCCACTAATCAAAGAGGCTTAGGTAGTTGGATGCAGATCCAATAACCAATAGGGGAGGATCCATTAAGGTTTGACAGGGGACCTCTATAAATAGGAGGGATTAAGTGGTTCATAGGCTAGAGCTTTTGGTTGCCTCTCCTATTCTCCTCTCCATGTCCACCTCAAAGTAGGCCTGAAGTCTTGAGAAGCGTCGTCGCAGCCCTACTGTGTGGATCACCGCTAGAGAGGAGGACGCTTGACCTTCTTCACCATCTTCTAGAGATCTGTAAAGAAACAAGGATATACAATCTCCCTAGGTAACATAATTTATTTTATATGCAGTTTGTTTCACGGAATTTTATGCACCAATCTTCGCACGACGACGAACATCTTTTTGGAAAATTAGAGATTTTATTTTTTTGTTCTTCCGCTACGCATGTGATATTGTCCCCAAGATTTCTTAACAAAATATACTACAAAAGTTAACTTTGTTAGAATTTTAAGGGTCACACATGTACAATTAAATTTATTAAGCCATTATCTTGATTAGCCAAAATTAAAGTGATCTAATTAAAGTAAAGTTATTTGGCTAAAGGACATAATTATTATAAAATTAATTATGTGGATACCATCAGTCATATTTATAACTTAATGACGAGACAAGTTAGGAATATGAAACTCTTGATGCATAATTATAGATTCATCGGTTATGATAATAAATAAAGTTGTGGTCCCCGGTTGTAATATCGAATGAAGTTTCTCTTCAACCGTCAAGGAGAAATATAAAGTTTTTAAGGATACTCTGCAATTGGAAGACCAAATCATCGATTAATTCAGAAAATATTCTAATAGATTCATCGGCTTCTGTATTAATATATTTCTTAATTATTGTAGGATTTCATGCATATTATAGTATATTTAATTAGTTTTATGGAAACATTCTGAAATCTTGTTTTGGATCTATGAAGTATGTTTGAACCAAAATTTGGTTTAATTCTATAAAATAATTATTTGATCCATATTTAATATATTAAAAGAATCAACAATTGGTATTAGAGCCATCTTACAATGATTACTGAATATCTAAGCTTATTTTTTATATATTTTAATGATATTTTCATCAATATTTTGGAGTGATTTTATAATCACCGATAATTTCTCCTTTAACATAAATTAATTACTATAAATGATGTATTATTTTATTACTAACTTCTATGTACTATAGTTAAGGAAATAATTAAATTTAGTTTTCTTAATCACATAGATAAGTTAAGAATTTTACTAATCAATTAAATTATTAATTGATTTATTTTCTAATGAGTGATTTGATATTTAGGAAATAAATAGATTACATTCCATTTTTGTGTGTGAACAATAAAAGATGAATATTATATTACTTTCTTTATGTGTGAAAGCAAATAAAAAATAAATTAAAAATAAAAATTAAATTATTACTTACCCTTCGGCGAAATTTCATCTTCTCCTATATAAAGGGGTTACTTCTCCCTCATTTTTTACTAAGCCTAACAATGGGAGGATTGAGGAGATGACTTCCCGAGAAAATAATGATATTTTATTTTTAAAATTTTATGAGTAGTAAATAATGATAATTGATTTGTGATGTTATAATGATTTTTTGATTTATCTTGATATCTTAAGCTTAAGTGAATTTTAATATTGATTTAATTATTAAAATTCTTATTTTTAGATTAACATAGTGTGTCTAATTTATTTAATTAGATATATCTATATTTCAAGAATTATGTATGAATTTCTATAATATAATTAGTTTTAAATTTGAGATTATGAATTTAAAGTTTTAATTAATGAATTTGAGTCATTCATTAATAATTTTAAATACTGAAATCTAATTTGATAAGAGGAGTCTAATTGGGTCTGACTTGAGTCAAGTTGATCGATTAGATTGAATCGACTCAACCCATGTGGTCATGTACGACCTAGCTCATATGACCAAGTACAACCTAGCCCATGACCCAACCTATATGGCCGGGTAGAAGCCAACTCATATAGCAAGGTACGACCCAACCCATGTGGCTAAGTATGATCTAGTCCATGTGGTCATGTATAACCCAGCCCATGTGTTAAGATACGACCCAACTATGTGACTAGGCATGGGCCAGCTCATGTGGCTAGGTACGATCCAATTCATGTGGCTATATATGACCCAACTCATATGGTAAGGTATGATCCAACCATGTGATTAGGTATCGGCCAGCTTATATGATAGGTACGACCCAATCCATTTGGTTAGATACGACCCAAACTCATGTGTCTAGGACCAACTCGCGAGCTAAGCAAGGCCTAGTTTAATGGCAAGGCCCAGCCTAACTTATAAGTGAGGCTTAGCTTAGTTCATGAAGTTAAGCCTACCTAGCTATACAATTGACATTAGACATATAGTCGCTCCTTTTATATAACTCGTCGTACCTCAACTCAACTTAGTACTTGGAACAAGTATATGCAGTGTATGTGGAATAGGTATATATAGTGTATGTGACTCGTCTAAGACTTAGGTGGGTTGGTTCGGTTTGAGTTAGCACTATATGACATAGTCCAATTTCCTCCCTCTCTATTGGTTCAAGCTCATTAATTGATTAAATCAAACGGGTTTAATCAGTTAAAGCCGGTTTAAGGTGATTCCACACTAACTTGACTAGTTCAAACCTATTTGACCTAATCGAGATCAATCAAATCTAAATTAAACCAGTCTAGCATGATTTCAGACCGGTTCTATAAGGATTTGATGTTGGTTCTGTTAGATCATAATCGAATTGAGTTTGGTTTAAGTCAATTGAGCTATTTCAATTAGAGTTTTGGTTGATTGAGGACTATTGAGATATTGATATTTCATGCTTTAATGATTTGATGAATTTAAAGGTTTTATCTGAAGATGTTATTTGAAAATAATTATTGGTTTTCTATTTTCTTATGTTTATGATATTGATATGATGAGTATCATGTAGTATATGTAATTAGACTAGTAGTTCACATTGGGAGTGTAACTTGTGAAAGGAGCTACGGGCTCATCACAGTACAAAGCCACCAATGAATATAGTCTAGCAGATTTACATCAAGTATGACCTCTCATAATATTTAATCATCTTCATGTATGCATGAGTGATTGGATGAGTATAAATGAATGATCATGGATGTTTATGTATCCCTGTCGAGGGTAGGTATGGTGATTCCCTTCGGAGATTAGCAGGCCGTTAGACATGATGGTTAGACGGTTCCTCCATTTTCTGTTGGGAGGAACGTGTCCCCACTTGGGCGGGTGAGAGATACCACTCAATCCGCTGTTGGGAGTGCGATATGGATTATCTTCATCTGCTGTTGGGAGAGTGCACCATCAGGTGATGTACGCCTTTGTTATTATACATGTGTTGCATGTGGTTGATGCATGATTTTATTTATTATATAAGAAATTATCATCATTTTTCTGATGCATAAGTTTTATGATGAATAGATATATATTTTTATTGAATTATTGATACTTGTTTATATTTCATGAATATTGAAGATTAACTTTATGATTTTTCTGAGGTTTCTACCAGCATATGTGGTTGCTGTTATGTTTTTATTTTATATTTATTTTCAGAGTAATTTACTACTGTGTAATAGATCTGAAGCTTGTTTGAAAGAGACTTGTGACCCTAAAGATGTTGTCATTTTTTCTGGTTAATAAAATATTTACTACTGTAAAAATAAGGATTTGAATTTAAAGACAAATGAAAAGAAAAGGAGAGAGTTTATTATATAAATTATGGATAATAAAATATTAATTTATTATTATTTTTATAAATTTGGGATGTGACAGATTTGATTCTATCATCATTGGGAAAGATGATGGTTTTATGTAATCATGCTATAGCATGCTTCACATTCAGTTCAGTGCCTTTTTCTAATGTTATATCACTTTAATTTTAAGATGTCTTTTCCTTTTCATCGGTATGCAAATTCATTTTTGCATTATAAGGCATAAATTTTCTAAATTTCCTTTAAATTTTATCTAAAGTTTCATATTATGTTGGTTTAATTATGTTGTTGCAATAAGTAAATTTAATATTATTACATTATTATGTTGGTTTAATTATGATGTTGTAATATATAAATTTAATTAATAATAATATTTTTATAATATTATATTGGTTTAAACATAATATTGGTTCTATAAAGTTGTTTGTTGACATAAATTGAATGGTTTACCTACATTAAATATCTTAGTCAACAAATTAAGGTCAAGCCAATTTGACTAATATGGTTCAAATTCAATTAGTGAAAGTTAAATATTAGATCGAGTAATTTAATGTATGAAATCGTCATGACCTCTTATATATAATATTTCTCATGAAAATATTAAATGTAGTATGTATTTACATCCATGCGGTAATTATCTAGCCCAAATGAAGGTTAATGACTGACAGAATTTTATACATACCTTATTATTAATATTTGATCATTACAACAAGACTACCACTATTAATTAATATTGAAGTTCAAAGATAAGATATTAATGTTGCATTTAGTATCTTGAGATGGGTTATATAATTATTTAAATTTACTAAAATTTATGGTAATAATATGAGCATAATTTTTGGTTGTTTATTGTTCTCTTATTTAGGTTCTCTTGCAACAAAATCTGCTAACCTCAATTCAGTACCGATTCTAAACAAAACTAACTTTAAGGGCAAGAAAAGAAAATACAAATCTAGAAAGAATGGGGCTGATAAGGGTCCGGTATAGAAGAAACAAAATAAGGATGATACTTGATTCTTCTGTAAGAAATCTGGGCATTTAAAGAAAGATTGTGTCAAATATTACGCTTGGCATGCTAAAAAGGGAATATTCCTTACTTTGATTTGTTTCGAAGTCAATTTAACTTCAGTACCTAAAAACACTTGGTGGTTAGACTCCGGTACAACTACTAACATTAGTGTTTCAAAGCAGGGTTGCCTGAGCTACCGAAGGCCCAATGATGTTGAGAGATGCATTTATGTGGGGGACGAAAAATCGGTAGATGTGGAAGCTATAGGAACATTTAGATTGTTATTGTGTATCTGATATTATTTGGATTTGAAAGACACTTTTGTTGTACCATCATTTAGACGGAACTTAATTTCTGTTTCTTATTTGGACAAATCTGGTTGTTCTTGTTTATTTGGAAATAATCAGTTTACTTTGTCTTTAAATTCAAATGTGATTGGAACCGGTTCACTTATAGCTTATGACAATCTATATTTACTTGATACTATAGCATCCTATCATGAATTCCTGAATGTGGAATTGTAAGGTAAACATAAAATTGAAAATTCTGGTGTATTATGACATAAACGTTTGGGTCACATCTCTTGAAATAGAGTTGAAAAACTTATGTCAGAAGGGATTCTTGATCCCATTGACTTATCAGGTTTAGATGTTTGTGTTGAATACATTAAAGGTAAACAAACCAAACCTAAGAGATCAGGTGCATATAGAGTTACAAACATCTTAGAATTGATACATACAGACATTTGTGGGTCATTTCCTACATCTTCATAGAATGGTCAATGATACTTCATATCATTCATAGACAATTACCTAGATATGGATACATGTATCTAATATATAAAAAATCTCAGTCTTTAGATGTATTCAAAGTATTTAAAGCTGAAGTTGAAAATCAACTCAGCAAAAGGATAAAAAACGTCAGATCCGATCGTGAAGGGGAATATTATGGCAGAAATGATGGCTCAAGTGAACAACATCTAAGACTATTTGCTTTACACTTAGAAGAGTGTGGAATTGTCCCTCAGTATACAATGTCAGGGTCACCTAGCATGAATGATGTAGCTGAAAGACGAAACCACACACTTAAGGACATGATAAGAAGTATGATTTCTCAATCTACTTTGTTAGAGTCACTATCGGGAGAAACAATAAAAACTGCAGCTTACATTCTTAATAGAAACTAAAGCAACTGCAAAAATACCTTATGAGCTTTGGACCAGGAGAAAACCTAGTCTAAAACACTTTCATATATGGGGTTGTCCAGTTAAGGCAAGGCCTTATAGGCCTAATGAAAAGAAATTGGAACCCCAAACAGTGAGTAGTTACTTTATTGGTTATTCTGAGCGATTGAAGGGGTATAAATTTTATGATCCCAAATAAAAAAATATTTTTGAGACGGGTAATGCTACATTCTTCAAGGATGTTGAGTTTGGGAGGAGAAATAAGGTTAAAGACTTTACCTTTGAGGAAGAATTAGTTCAGTCTGATCCAATTCATATAGTTGCCACTAATGTGGCAAAATCAGTACCTCAAAAAGATATAGTCATTTTAACTCCCATACAGTATGAGGAAATTGTTCACGAAGAACAAACTCAACATCCTCAAGAATACGTGCTACAAGAGCCAACACCTTTAAGACGATCCCCTAAGGAAAGGAGGAGTGTCATTTCGGATGATTATATGATATTTCTCCAAGAACATGAAGAAAGTAGTGGTATAATGGAAGATGATCTAATCAACTTCCATCAGGCCATGAAGGATTTCAATTTGGATAAGTTGATTGAAGTAATGAATCAAGAGTATAAGTCTATGCGAGACAATAAAGTTTGGGAACTTATCCCGTTACAAGAAAGTGTGAAACCCATTGGTTGTAAATGAATTTTTAAAACCAAAAGGGATTCTAATGGTAATATGAAGAGGTATAAGACACGTCTTATGGTAAAGGGCTACACTCAAAAGGAATGAATTGACTTTAAAGAGACATTCTTTCTAGTTTCAACGAATGACTCTTTTAGGACAATTATGACTCTAGCCACACATTTTGTTTTGGAGCTTCATCAGATGGATGTTAAAATAGCATTTCTCAATGAAAATATTGATGAAATAATTTATATGGTACAATCAGAATACTTTATGTTAGGAGACCCAAAGAAAATGGTTTGTAAATTGATAAAATTCATTTATGGGCTCAAACAGGTATCCCGTTAGTGGTATCACAAATTTCATTAAGTAATTATCTCATTTGGCTTTGAGGTGAACTCTGTTGATGATAGCGTGTATCATAAATTCAGTGAGATCAAATTCATTTTCTTGATATTGTATGTGGATGATATTCTGCTTGCCACAAATGATATAAGCTTATTGTACGAAACTAAGATATTTCTATCTAGAAATTTTGAGATGAAAGATCTTGGTGACGCCTTTTGTATTAGGAATCCATATATACCGAGATAGATCTCGGGGTATTATAAGATTATCACAAAGAAGATATATCGATAAAGTACTCAAAAGGTTTATCATGAAGGATTACAAATCAAGAGACACCCATATCGCAATGGGAGACAAGTTCAATCTCAGTAAGTGCCCTAATGGAAATCTGGAAAGTCAAGAAATGCAGAAGATTCCCTATACATTAGTTGTAGGGAGTCTAATGTATGCATAGGTTTGTACGCGTTCGGATATAGCGTACATTGTTAGACATATACTTAAGCAATCTTAGAATGGATCATTGGAAGACAGCTAAAAGATGTTGAATCTCAGATTTTGATGATGAAACCAATCGACAAGTGTTTATGTTTTAATCTGCGTTTTGAGTGATGCTTCAATCAGGATGAGACAATTAAAGCAGGAAAAATCATGTTGTGCCGGGGGAAATCATGTCAAAAAATTGGACGTCGGGTCGGAGGAACAGTCGACGTATCAACAGAAGCATTCGAGCCGTGGATTCGGGCATCGGGCCAAGAAGAGTGGATATTGCGCCAAGGATATCAGAGTTGCAGAGTCAACTGACCGATTGGGCAATAGGCCGCAAGAGAGGACGATGTACCGAAGAATCAGACGAAGTGTCGAGGGACCAATGACATGCTGGCTAACTTGATTATTGCTTAGTATTAATTGTCTAGATCGAAATATGTTTTATATGTGCAGGATTAACTACGATAGCAAGACACGAAGCAAAATGAAGTCCCGGAGTCAAGATCGAGATCACGTTGGGAGTTCGAGAGCTCGTCGGAAGTCCGGATGTTTGTCGGCAATTCTGGAGGAACCAACTGAGAAGTCTCGGAGCTTGTCAGAGAAGCACGTTGGAACTTGCCAAGAAGATCGTCATGAAGTCCAGGAGCTTGCCGGGAGTCCACCGGAACATTGCCGAGAGATCGCCGGAACCTCGTCGAAAGAATAGACTTACGGACTTTGTTTAACTTAGAATATGTTTTAGTAATCGTAGTTAGCATGTAATTGGGATTAGATTTGGGCCAATCAAATTAGAGGTCAACTAGGCCTATGTAAGAACTGTGTTGAGCCCAATAGGAAGCCCAAATAGTGCCCCAAGAAGTCTCACCGTCGTGGCACAATCTTCGAGACTATATCAAGCGGTGGTATCGCCAGTCTGGGCAGTTGTACCGCCCCTGGCAGGGTGCCAGGCGGTGGTATCGCTAGTCTGGGTGGTGGTACTGCCCAGCACTGGCCCCCAGGCGGTGCTACCGCTAGACCTCGGCGGTGGTACCTCCCATGCCCGGGGAACCCGGGATGAGAAAGTTTTAGGCTCCAAGTTTGAATCAACTTGAAACCTATAAATACCCCTCTCATCTCAGGTTAAAGAACACACGTTTTGAGAGTAAAAAAGTATAGAAACACTACTGTAATCTTGTGTGAGCTCCTCTCAAAGTTCTATGTGTTAGAATAGATTGAGAGAGGAGTGAGTGAGGGTGTAAGGGTTATCTCCTAAACCCGATAAAAGGAGAATTGAGTTGTAAAAGGTGATTGGCCTTCGCCTATTGAAGGAAGACCTCTATTGGACGCCGGTGACCTTGTTGGAGGAGGAAGCCGAAAGTGGATGTAGGTCACATTGACCGAACCACTCTAAAAATCTGGTTTGCATTTCCTTTATGCTATTTATCTTAATTGCAAACTGCCTTCCTTTTTTTACATCAACTACACTTCGTATGCTTTCAATATAAAGATCTTTCCGAAATGGTTTTTGTTGAAACCCGGTTTTATCGTACGAAGGTTTTTTTCGAATCGACGTAGTTTTTACCGCTGCACTAATTCACCCCCCTCTTAGTGCCGACTCTTGATCCTAACAAAAGAGTCATGAGATATTTAAAGGGGACAAAAGATCATATGCTCATATATAGGAGATCAAACCATTTAGAGATCATTGGGTATTCTGACTCCGATTTTGCTGGATGCCAAGATAGTAGGAAATCAACTTCGAGCTACATATATGTGTTGGCTAGTGGGGCAATTTCTTGGCGTAGTGCCAAGCAATCTCTTATTATTTCTTCCACCATGGGAGTACAATTTGTAGCATGTTTTGAGACGTCTAATCATGAAATTTGGCTGAGGAATTTTGCCTACAGGATTGCAAATAGTACAAGGGATTAAAAGACCACTAAAGATATACTATGATAATAAATCAACTGTTTTATACTCCAATAACAATAGGAGCTCAACTAAGTCAAAGCACATTGACATCAAGTTCCTAGTTACGAAAGAACGGGTACAAAATAAATAAATTTCTATAAAACACCTAGGAATAAACTTTATGTTGGCAGATCCTCTTACAAAAGGTGTACCACCCAAGGTTTTTCATGAGCATACTGCTCATATGGGTATATCAGAATTTGAGAAAACTTCAGTTTAGTGGGAGTCATATGTTTGTTATATATTCTATACCAGATTTTATATTTTTACATATATTTTCTGATCAGAAATAAAGATTTAGTTTATTATATTTTATATATTATGGTTATTAAAGTTATTAATGATCTTATAAAGATAAAGTTGGACTAGTTGAAAATTAACATGTACATATCACATTCGTATAATTTTAATGCTACACATTTCATAATTGATCTATATCATTTGGTTATGTTAATATTAGTGATCATTGATGGGTTTAACTATGATTGATATAGTAAAGACCGCTTTTGTCTTATACTAATATGGCCAATGGACAAAATTGTTTTATATATCATATTTAATAATGGTAATAGTTTTGAGCTAATAAAGTATAGTACATTTATAAGGATACATATGTGACCCAGTGGGAAATTGTTAGAATTTTAAGGGTCACACATGTATAATTAAATATGTTAAGTCATTATCTTGATTAGCCAAAATTAAAGTGATCTAATTAAAATAAAATTATTTTGCTAAGGGACATAATTATTATGAAAATTAATTGTGTGAATATCATCAGTCATATTTATAACTTAATGACGAGCGAGATAAGATAAGAATATGAAACTCTTGAGGCATAATTATAGATTCATTAGTTATGACTATAAATATGGTTATAATCCCTGGTTGCAATATCAAATGAAGTTTCTCTTCATCAGTTAAGGAGAAATCTAAAGTTCTTAAGGATACTCTGTAATTGGAAGACCAAATCATCGATTAATTCAGAAAATACTCTAATTGATTCATTAGGTATAATTTCATGTTAATATGTTTCATGCCTATTATAGTAAATTTAATAAGTTTTATGAAAATATTTTGAAATCTTATTTTGGATCTATATAAAGTAGGTTTGAATCAAAATTCGATTTTAATTCTATAAAATAATTGTTCGATCGAACGTGATAAAAGAACCAACAAACTTTAGTGTTATTAAAAAAATATAATTGAATGATTAGTTCTCCATTTGAATATGCAAGGAACATGTAAATTATCTGTAAATTGTATATATACTTAAAGGCGATATTTAAATTAATTTTTGAGAAAGAGTTACAAGAGTCAACTACATATTTAACGTCCTAAAACATGATCATATTAGTTGAATTGCCCTATTCATTTTCCCGCGCGAAGTCCAATTCCCTTCCCGGGATAGGAGAAATCAGAGGAACGGCGAAAGGTAAATCGAGACGAGGCTGCGACGATGACGGAGCTCAACCATTGCCAAACAGTCACCGCCGAATCCATCGTCCTCCTCGCCCAGGACCCCTCCGCCACCCTTCCTCCGGCCGTCGATCCCGCCGCTCTCGTGGCCCTTCTCGGCTGCCCCTCCTCCACCGTCCCCACCGCTGCCTACCTCAACGCCCTCCTCTCCCTCCTCTCCCGCTCCCCTCCCTCCCCCTCCCTCCTCTCCTCCCTCCTGCTTTCCTTCCTCCGCCTTTTCCTCTCCCGTCGCCTCCCCCGCGGCGATGCCGCCCCCGTATTCCGCCTCTTCGCCCCCCACCTCCCCTTCCTCGAACGCACCCACCTCCCCTCGCTCCTCGACCTCGTCGTTTCCGATCTCTCCGCGGTCGCCGAACCCGACGACGCCCTGCCCCTGGACCTCCTCCCTCGCCTCCTCGACCTCGCCGAAGGCGATGAACTCGTTGATAAGATGCTGGACAGGCTCCTGGCTGGTGAGTGGTCGAAATCTTTGTTGCTGAAGATAGTCGCTCTCCTCCGCGAGCTCCCGCGCATCGGCAAAGCTAGGGTTTCCGATTTTCTCGAGAAGATCTTTTCGGGGATGAAGGTGGTCGACCTCCAGGATTTGCCGTCTCTTATATACCAACTTCTTCTGCTGGCTTCGAAGGGAATCAATAGAAGGGAGGTGATCAGTGGAATTCTAGGGTTCTTTGGAGGGTTCTCGAAGGGGCAGCCTTCGATCCTGAGGCAGGTGGAAGGCACGGTTTTGATGCACGTCAACTTCGCCGTGAAGCAGGACCCCTCATTGGGACGGGAGGTGTTGACCATCATCCGATCTGATCTCCGGCTTATCAACCACTTTGTGGTTGCGGTGCTGTTCTCTATGGCCAGGGTGCGAAGATTCAACGAGAGCTGCATTGGTGTTCTCAAGATGGTGGTTGTCACTTCTCACCGGGACTATAAGACCTCACGGTGAGAACTTATTTTAGCCTGCTTCGAAAACCTTCGTCTTATTAAGTTGTGATCTTGAATTATGTCTGTTGCTTATATTCCGACTATAACTTGTAGGGATTGCAAGTGGTTGCCAGATAATCTGAAAGAAGAATGCCTGGAAACTGCTAAACGTGTAGAAAAATCATTTTTGAAAGCTGTTAGTTTAATTTTGATGTTTTGGTTTTCCTTTTCTTAATGTTGACACAAACACTCGAATGGATTCATGATAACATAATGAAGCAATTCTATGTTGTAGGTCAATGAGAGCAACAGTGGAAGGGAACATATTGTGCCTAGCATTGTTCAATTTGGATTTGTTTTGCTAGAATCAGTGGATTGTGACGATGGCAAACAAAGGGGTGATTCTGCAGGTTTGATGAGCATTGAAGAGCTCAGTATAATGATCTTGATGACACTGTTTGAGGTCCATGACATATCAAGAAATGAGGTATGTTTATTAGGAATTTTCTTTTTGAGGATATTGTTTGCTGGACACTTGGTAACTTGACTTCCTGAAATATTTGGAATTGCTTGATGCAACTTCTTTTCTTCAACAGCTTTCATCCTGAATTGCTTAATTGCATAGTTTCCAGTTAAATCAATGCAAGTAGGAAGAATAACAACATTTAGGGATGGTTGTTTTTAAATTAATTTTTCATGTTGATCGTGTCTCTAGAATTCTGATGTAGTGCCTTCTGTCCTTTCCTACACGCAGATAATTGAGCAGTGCAAATTTCGACTTCTTTCTTTGAAGCCTCAGAAAGGCATGCCGATCATTAAGTGAGAAAGCATTTTAATTAAATAAACTATTGTTGTTTTTGTCTATGTTCCGGCAATCTAATACGTAGTTCTTCTTTAATGCATCTCTTTGAAAGGTTGCTTGGTAATTTGGTCCAGAGCTACCCTTATCCCATGCTAGAATATATTGCACATCTGAAGGAACTGCTGGACTACTTCACATTTTTGCAAGAAAGAATGGCAATAGCTATTATTGATGCCTTACTGCCACTTATCAGATTCAGTCACGATCTCCAGGTATTTGTTTTTGAAATATCCTGGACAGAGTGAAATGGTGAAAATAAACTATTAAAAGGCTTTCCTAATGCCTATGCAGGATTATATTATTTTGGTTGTTCGAAAGGCCATGTTCAAACGAGAAGAGACTGCCCGAGTAGCAGCTACTGATGCTGTAATTAATATAATTTCAATGGAAAATAGCTCTAAGAAAAATGGCCTAAAGAGCTTTGAGGAATCATCTAGCCAGGCAAGCTGTAGCCAGCAAGGTGACATACCCAGCAGGGTGGAGGGTTGTCTTTTTCAGGAGCTTAGTGGATTGCTTAGGAGATGTCTCTCCCAACAGGTTTTTTTCCATAGAGAAATTTATATGGACCAGCTTTTTTTTTCCTACATACAATCTTATACATTAGTTATAATACGTTAGCTTGTTTTAGACAGGCTAGAGTTAAAGAGATATTGTATGAGGGTCTCGTAAAACTTGTCATGCTGGAACCAACCATTACGAGCTCTATCTTTGATGTCCTCTGGCCTCATTTCCTGCGAGTTTACCTAGAGGTACTCCATTCTTCTTGCCTCTCTTAAAGATTTTATTTTCAATTATTTTATCCTTTTTTGCTCCTATTACTCCTTCTTGGTACTGTATACCTTGAACATGTACAACATGCTGCTCTTTGGACCTTTCACTACTTCTCTATCATTGCATGTGGTCATGTGACTGAATCATCTGGGATCCATTTAATAACATTTCTAGCACATCTACTGCAGGACAAAGATTTTCCCCTTCAACTTGATGCTTGTTTTAAGTTGGAGAGTGGAAAAGTTTGTGTAGTAGAACCTTTGGACCACCTATTGTCATGTGTCTCTTGGTTACTTCTTCTTCAATCACATGGTAAGTCTGAACATCAATCAGAAGATTTGTGGCCATGCTTTGGCTTCTCACTTTCACAAGAGAATGAGGTGATGCTGCAATTCGTATGTAAGATATTAATTTACCCGTATGAATATCACAATCATTTTTTTCTGGAAAACACTGTAGGCTGGAAAGGCAACATCCACAGAGTCATTCTCAAATGCATTGTTTAAGATCAGGAGAAACTTAAAGAACTGCAAGTTGCAAGGTTGGATTTCCTCTTATCATTTGATTATGAGTTAAGCTGTTTTATAAAGAGAAGGCTTCTGATTTTTCATCTCCTTTCTGATATTAGGTCCTCAAGGCCAGAGAGAAGACTCTAGTTGTCATTCTTTGCAGAAAGAGAAAAACAGTTGTCATTTGCAAATACTGCTTCGAATTGTTGAGGTATTTGTCAATATTATTGTTATGGAGATTGAGAAAGCAGAAGGGGAAAATAAGCTGCTGCTCGAGAAAGAACTTATGGAATTTGCTGAATTATATAATAATCTTGAAAAGGACTCAAGCATGAACAAACAAAGGACTGACAGTCGGAAAGGGACTTCAAAAGAACTCTCGAATAAGATCAATGGCGAGCTACAAGAGTATGCACAAGTAAACCAATCAAGAACCTTCTTAGCTACCTCAACCATCCACTATCTACTGCTTACAGCCATTGAATCATACAACTTTAATTTTCCCAATAGATCCATCGCTTCTCAGAATAACAGGGAATCATCATCGTCCATAATAGATCAGTGTTTGAAGATGATTCTGTTTGTCTTAAAAGTGTGTCTTCGCCATCTTAAATTTGTTGGTTCAATAAGAAGTGGAACAAGTGGTGATCCTTTCAGAAGACTGTTGTGTGGAGATATCAGACTTCTAGGGAAACCAGTAATGCAGCTCGTATGGCTGCTCAAGTCAGTACTGGAAAAAGACAAGGATCGAAGAAAGAAAGATGCCAATGGGAAGATGAACAGAGAAAACATTGACCCATTATTTTTGTCCTTATTATGCTTGAATGAGTTGTTCAAGATGAATTTTTCTGGGGCTGAGCTGTCTGAACTTGTTAATGACTTGCTTTCTCTGGCTGCACCAGAGTTGGATCTAGAAACTGGAAGGAATGCTGATCCGGGCATTAACGAAGAGAAAAGCTTTCTGGACAACTATCAACATATGAGATTTTTACATTTGTTTTTAGAAAAAAGAATAGAACCATTATATTCCTCACTGATAGATCTTTCACTATTCCGTGAATCTGAGGTAAATCTAAATTGTTTTTTCTGTTTGTTTATAATAGTGATTGACAAAGATAGTATTGCAGTTCTGATACTATGGGATGATATTTGTAATATCATTGTTGTCATTTGTCGATTTTGTAGTCTTTTATGTTGGATGTTTATTTTTTTGTTTACCTGGAATTTCACAACTCTGCCTACTTTGGATGGCTCGGTTTAATATTTTTATTGATTGCCTTTGGAAGATTTCAAACTCGGTTTATGCTGAAGCTACTAACATCGGATGATTGAATCAGCCATTGTTGTTGGTCTGACAGTTTCTTTGTTTTTGCTGGTCTGGAATATAAGTCACTTTTGTAATCATCTAGAACAATTGATCTGTTTAGATAGCCTATTCACTTTGGCTGATACCAAATAAAAAAAAATGAGCTGAATATCATGTAGCTTGTTTTGTCATCCATTGTCCACGGCGCACTTCATTTTCATATCGTGCACCATATTTCCTTGGATTGCAGCTAGAATGTATATTGATCTTTGTAGTTCTTTTTCACATCACAGATCTTCCTGTGTTTCTAGAGAGCATCTATCCTGTCTTGGAGAATAAAGTAAAACTTTCCTCTTCTCAGGTGCTAGCTGAATTATTATTGATTGTTGGGAACAAATTGCCACCTGCACAAAGGAATTCTCATGGAAACTGGGCTGTGAGTGTATGTCAGAGCAAAAAAGTAGAAAATTCTAGTGCAGCACAGAATGTACTGTTACTTGCGATTCATCTGCTACCAGCTCCAACTGACCTAATTGTTGCATGTGACATGGCCTCCGAGCTGCTGAAAGTTATGGGTTCTGAAGATAAAGATCCAGAACATAGATCTGTGAAGTATCCTGTTATTAATCAGTCAACAAGAAATGCAATTGCCACTATAATTCTACGAGTGGCTGAATCTTGTATTGTTGACTTGGAGTGGGCTGTATCAAAAGTGAAGGCAATTTCTGCATGCAATCATGTACAACCCGATCTGAGAAAGAACCTTCAATTTGCTGAAAATTTACATGGACCCTATTTGCAAGAAATGCTCTATTCCAGATCAGAATCACTGGTGTATCTGTTATCTTCATTTGTAGAGATGAAACTTAAGGGTATGTGTCATCACTTAACATCATGAAGCTGCCTTTTTTTCGTTTTTTTAGGGAAAAAGAATTACATATTTGTTAAACTGCAGACTCTCAAGCAGAACAGTTACTGAAGATAACTACAAGGTTTTACAAGCTTTTGGCTCCTATGACAAAGCTTCAGATTGCTTCAAAAGGTTCCAAACAATTTTTACCTAGTTTAAAGTTTCAGAAGCTAGCAGAAGTAACATGTATAAGGCTCACCAGTCCCCTGTACAACTTCGTGGCTCTTGTTCAAAGGGTATTGTATCTGCAACTATTTGCATTGACTCATTCTTTTCTGTTGTCTATAATCCATGTAGGCTTGCTTTTTAACTTAGAAATGCTTCATCTTGTGCTGTTTTGCAACTCAGAACCAGAATGCTCAGCATAAGGGAATCATCAGCAAGATCAAAAGGGAGAATAGATGCATTCCGGATCTGATATTCCAAATTGAAAACTATGAGAAATATCTCATTCAGCTCAGCAAGTCAAGTAATGCTAATTTGTTGAGATATGCCAAGCGCAGTATTGCAAGGGATTTTAAAATTTTGGAGACAAAAAAGGTTGTGGTGGGGGAAGAGACAACAGAGCACGAGCATACTCTGTCCGGTTCTACTTCTGAGAATGGATCTATTGGGGAATCTGAGGGCCCAGATGAGGAGAATATATCTGAGAAGACTGCTTCTGCTGAGCCTAACGGAAATATCACTGATGTGGACTCTGAAAATGATATGAATAATCAAGAGATGTTGATAAGAAAGAAGAGAACCAAACGGAGTAAGGTTGTCGAAGATTCAGATGAGGAAGCATGAGGATTACGTACATAGGCCTACTATGCTTTTCCAAGTCATATATTCTCAATCTTTCAGTCCTCTCGAAGATCCTGAGTTGAGAATCTAACTTGATAAATGGACAACTAAAAGAGCAAGATTGGAACATTCAACTATGGATAAGTATTATGAATTTTTCTGTCAGAAAACAAGTTGTCTCTCTCTAATATTTTGAACTTTTTCCAATGATCGTCTATGACATGTAATCACTCTGCAATATGGTTGTATCACATTCCACTCTGCTTCTGTGTTGTTTCGTGTTGGTACTTCACCATTTACTCTTGGATTCATGGATTCTAGTCCTCGGAGGCATTGGTTGTTTCGAGTTGGAAGAAAAAAAAAATCTTCAGCTGAATTTATAATCAATAACTACCTGCATTTTAGTAATGGCATGTCTTTTGCAGACATTAGTTAATTTTTAAAAAAATATTATTTCATGATTGTAGATATTTGGTATTGCAGGCCAAAAAGAGTCAGTGATATCATGTTATGAATACACGGACTATTGCAGTCCCCTATGATACTTTAATTTTCAACAAATAGAGAACCTGTCTACTAAGTTTGTTTGTATTCCTATGAGTTGTGTACATGGCAATGAATGTAAGAAAGCAAACTGACTCTTATGAATGCAGGGAAGCAATGAATGTAAGAACCTGTCTACTAATTTATCTTTGGACAAGGGTTGGGTGGTTGAATTTTTCTTTTTCATTTTGTTGTTTTAGATATATGTTTGTTCATTTTTTATTGATATTTTAGATTGAATTTGGGTTGTATTCTTATCTTTGAGTTATATTTGATTATCAAAATAGTTGGGTGTGTCCTTGACTCATCAGGAGTCATGTTCTAACCCACAAGGCATAATGGCATTAAAGAGCATTCATATGCTTAAGTGGGCATTTGATGCGAGTTAGAAACTCCATGAGATTATATATACACTGAAGTGGAGGATGTAGAGAAGCACTAAAGCAAATGGGGCATTTGAAGGACTACATTTTTACGAGTCAGTTGGCTGATGAGAAACATCTGCTTTTGGTTGTGCTAAGTCAAGTCAGATCAAATCTTCATTGTCACTATTTCTAAATATGAGAGATCTGATATTTTTTTTAGGACATTGTATGGTGTATGAATACCTAATAAAGTTCTTGAGATCATCAATTTTGATGCAGTTAGCCTTTCTCATTCATGAAAACGCATAAGAGATTTACATGTGAAGAGAGAAAAAACAGTGAAAATTTGTGTTTTTCAAATTTTTAGAAGCACTATAAAATATAAATAAATGTAGCAGTCTCTCTCTCTCTCTCTCTCTCTCTCTCTCTCTCTCTCTCTCACATATATATATATATATATATATATATATACATATATGTATATATATACATATATGTATATATATACATATATGTATATATATACATATATGTATATATATACATATATGTATATATATATATATATGTATATATATACATATATGTATATATATATATATATATATATATATATATATATATATATATATATATATATATATATATATATATATATATATATATATATATATATATATATATATATATATATAATGACGCAGTCATTTTCTTAGACAACGTCTCGTTCTGCTATGGAATCCAACGGTTCAGATCTTATGATTTGCGTACTGATGGCCATTGCGATGAACCGCAGGACACCGAACCGCAACAACCACATAAATATCATGAACGGAAGCTTTTTGTAGGCAGCCTTCCAGGAACCCTAGAAACTACGCCGTCATGGTGATTTCCTCCCTCGAACGCAAATGTCAATCGATGCCAATATGCCTTCCATTGTGTTTGTCGTCTGATCTCTATCTCTTTCACTTTCGTATTTTTTGCAGGGTATCGATATCGTCGCCGGAGGCCGGAGCAAGAAGGCGAGGCGAACGGCGCCAAGGTCGGACGATGTTTACCTTAAGCTCCTCGTCAAGGTTTAGATCAACTCGAATCGATTTTGTTTTGCCTACATGTGAAGTCTGTCTTTGTGCAAGATTGGTTTTTTTATCTCTTGGAATTGATTGTGTTTGCCATTTCTATCAGCTCTACAGGTTTTTGGTGCGAAGGACGGGTAGCAAGTTCAATGCGGTGATTCTAAAAAGGCTCTTCATGAGCAAGATCAACCGGCCTCCGATATCCCTCAAAAGGCTAATTACTTTTATGAATGGAAAGGCTAGACATTTTTTACCCTGTTTTCCTATTGGTTTCTGTCTATGAGAATTATAGATTGGTGATTATGTTACTAAAGTCATTGTTTTGAATCAGGATGACAAAATCGCAGTCATCGTGGGAACGGTGACTGATGACAAGAGGGTTTACGAAGTGCCAGCAATGAAGGTCACGGCTCTGAGGTTCACGGAGACAGCAAGAGCCAGGATTCTGAAGGCAGGTGGGGAGTGCCTGACGTTTGATCAGCTTGCCCTCCGTGCACCTCTTGGACAGAACACTGTATGTATTACACTTGATGCTGCATTTTGAAGTTAATCGCTTAGTTGCATTGTGTATTTGATGAAATTGGTTTCTTCATTTTGATAGTTTAATAAATATTGAGATTAATTTTGTGCTTGTTATTATGTTTAGTATAAATCCATGACTACACTTGTTCAAGTAAACTTTCAACATTTTAACCTCTATTTTGTTTTGAAGAAATGTTGAAATGTAGGATTTTGGGCATTTTAACCCCTAAGAGTGTTTGGAAATTGTTTATCGATATCGTAAGTTTGGAGAATGAAGATTTTTTCGATAGTACGTTTGAATCCTTTGAGATTAGTCAACCACAAGGAGTATAGTCCAATAATATACATTTTCAATAGTAAAGTTATTTTATGATTATGAGAATTTTTCCTCATTTTTTTTATAGTTTCTAAACAAAAATTCTAAACTCTGGCATGTTGATTTATTCATAGTAGCCTTTCTTATCCTGTATGGATTTTTCAATAGTTCACATGAATCCTTTGAGATTAGTTAACCACAAGGAGTATATTCCATTAATATACATTTTCAATAGTAAAGTTATTTTATGATTATGAGAATTTTTCGCCATCTTTTTGATAGTTTCTAAACAAAAATTCTAAACTCTGGCATGTTGTTCTATTCATCGTAACCTTTCTTAACCTAGCCAAATTTTAAGCACCACAAATTCTTATTTGGTTTGAAAACTTGATCCATCATATGCTCCAAGTAATTTATTTTTCTCCATGTTCTCATTTATTGACTTTGTCCATTTCATTCGAACTTAGATTTAACATCTTGATATTGTCCATTTCATTTGAAATAAGAGATGTCATGTACGCATTTTGAAGCGCACATGATAGAAGATCCTAGAGCGGACATATGTCTTTTATCATATGAATCCCGAAGCATCTCTCTCATACAAAGGGGTATGTGTCAATCATCGAAGGGACATCCATCCTTATAAAAACATTGTAAATCCCACTTTTAGCCATAATGAAGAGAATTTGAGAAATTGTAGTAACCATGAAACTAGGTGAGGTACCTAAGTGAGGAGAGTCCACATGGGTTAGAGCAATCTGATTTGTTTTTTCCTCTTTGACGTGTGTTCTGCTCTTACTATCACAGCGAAAACTTCTTTGTCTCGTTTTCTTTAACTTGAGATGCTGAAGCCTGATAATTTAAACTTTAATTTTGTTTTCTTACCTAGAATTATAGTTTCTTAGTAAATGTGATATATCTTTTCTGATTCTGACATGATGGCTCAAAGAGAACATAGGTTTTGAATTAAATAGGAAGCACTTTCTGTGTTTTCCGATAAGTAAATGTAATTATAATTTTTATGTATAGGTACTCCTGAGGGGTCCAAAGAATGCTAGGGAAGCTGTGAAGCACTTTGGTAAGGCACCTGGAGTTCCACATAGCCACACCAAGCCTTACGTCCGATCCAAGGGAAGGAAGTTTGAACGGGCTCGCGGAAGGAGGAACAGTAGGGGTTTCAGAGTTTGATTTGGCCCTTGTTGTTATTGTTACGTAAAAAGTTTTGCACAACTCCTGCTGCAGTGAGAACTCTACTTTCCCAAAAATTGTGGTGTTTTGTTTTCTTTTAAGGATGCTTTGACTTGGAAACATGAATTCAATTTTTCTAACAAAAACATTTTTTATTATGCATCTCTCATCTATTCATCTGGTAAAAAATGGATGAAGTAGAAATGGATCTATGTTGATATGTTCATGAGCAACAATGCATGTTGGAGGACCAGGCTTTGTTTCAAGAGATGATCAAGTGCTGGGGGCAAGTTCATTGCTGAAGGAAACTGCTGGATAATGGATAAATGAAATGAAGGCAGTAGAAGAGGGGATTAATGCTGCTGCATTGGAAGAAGGAATCCAGAAGCTGCATCTGGAAGTGGATGCTGAAGGCTTAGTTCCACTCCGTACCAAGCAGGAGCAGCCACCTTGGCTTTTTGACTTACTATGTTAGTAATGTACTTTTGGCCTTCAAATCTTTTCTATTACTTGGGTTTTTAGAGAAGGTAACGACTGTGCTCACTGGTTGGCTGCCTAAGTTTTTGGTTGAAACCCGGTTTTCCTCCGGAGTTGCTCGAGGCTTTGATGAGCAGATAGCTTATCTTATATAGTTGGCTGCATTTAGGATTTCCATCTTTTATCTTTCAAAAAATTATATTGATATCTATATAATTATAAAAGTAAAATATCTAAATTCATTTATCCTAACTATATTAATTTTATCAACGAAAATAAAAAATAAAAAATAATAATTGACCTTGCGTTGCTTTGTCTTTTCGATTGCAAATCCAAATTAAATGTGACTTCGTGCTCCATGCTTTTGTGTGATAGGTCAACAGAATCTAATAAAGTCAAAAGTAGTCATGAACCAAAGATGAATCCTTTAGCCCAAGACTACTTCCGTGGCAACCTGCATTCACAAAACAGCTCCATCGGACCCCCTTCAATCCACATAAGCAGCCCTTCGTTCAAGTATCGATCAAGCGGCCACACTTGCTTTTTTTTCTTCCTTTTCGGGTAGAAATTATGTATGTGCTCACAGAGCTTCACAGAGAGAATGGTAGAAACTAAAAATCATCGACATTTCAAGAGCAACAACGACGACAACAATTTTCTCAAGCACCTGTCAGATATGAGAATCTGTACACCAGCATCAAAGACTAACACAATGACAGTAGTACGTCCATAGTTTATATGGATACAAACTAGGAGGAGAAACTGACTACTACATTCCTCACCAAGAAAATGCTGCTTTATGTCCTGGTTGCATTAAGAAATTTGTCTCTAGAGCTGACACTTGTTATGCAATCTCATATAACCAGCTTGAGATCCAACTTATAATAGCTTAGATACTTTACCGGCGGCAGGCCAAAAGAAGTGGAATGAGGAAAGAATAAAGAGAAAGAATTGCTGAAACCCCTACTACAAGCAGCAGTTATCAATAGCACAGGACTAGGTTGAGATGTCATCAAGAACAACATCAGCTGGATCCCCTATCCACAATCTTCCATCCCTCCACTTGAACCTGATCCTCAGCTTCCCGTTAGCATCTATGCCCATGATCTCACCCTTGCTAGCAGATGTCTCCATTCCCCATCCCCACCTTGGCATCACCAGACCCGGTTTTATTCTTATCCTGTCACCTACTCTGAATGCTCTCACCTTTTCCACCTCCCACTCTTTGCATACCCATAGTCTCTCTCTGAAACAGAAAGCAATTCTCAACTCCCCATCCTCTGCCCTGTGCACCACTCCTATACTGGCATGTGTCACATCTCCCCACTGGTATGTTGGGGTCAGAATAGCTTCCCTCACTTTGACCCAATCACCAACTTGCACTTTCTCTTCCTCCAATCTGTCCACCTCGGCTGGGTCAATCATCCAAGCTTTAGATCCTGCTGGTGTATATATTCTTAGCTTCCCGTCTGCATCTACAGAAGATATAGTCCCAATGCTAGCATGGCTGTGGGTGGACCAACCAAATCGTGGCTGCTTCACACATTTCTTTATTTTCACCCGGTGCCCCACATCAAGCCTGTCTACCGCCTCAAGGTGCGCAGCAGGTCCCACCCACCTCTCCTGCTCACCGCAAAACGCAACATGAACGGTTCCATCCCACATATCTTGTTCATACCCTATTCCATGCACTACACCGATGCTTCCAGGTTTCAGGGACTTCCAACAACCTGATACATCTTTAAGCCTGACCCAATCACCAACCTCATACACTTCCTCCTTCTCAAGGTCTGCAGGGTCTCCTTTCCACAGCCCTGGAATGCCAAAAAAGGACACCCTGACTTCTCCATCTGCATGCACACCAGTTATGATGCCTCTAGAATCAGGCCGAGCATCTCTCCAGCCCCATCTTGGTTCAACAATTACAGCACGAAACCGGACGTAGTTCCCTATTTTCAGACATGGGACTTTCTCAACGTCCATGCAATGAGTAATCCATTTCCCCTTCCTGAAACACCCAGCCAACTCCAAGTATCCAGAGTCTTGTATGCTATGAACAACAGCTACACTTTCTTTCCCAATGCTGTTCCAGTCATAGGTGGGTCTAGAACCAAGACTTGGCTTCAAACGCACCCAATCTCCTACTGCAAAGCCTGTAAGTCTCTCGGCATCTCCTGGGGCAACTTTCCACAAGCTACTTCTACCAGCAACCTTAATCTGCATTAAACAATAATTTGTGGAGGAAATAGAGAAAAAAATAATTATGCTGAATCTAACACAAGAACACTATTGTTAGCAGATAGATAAATGTCTCACGTTCAAAGTTCCATCCATATCTATTCTTGTTATTGCCCCAACAGTTGCTGCAGTTTCATTTGACCATCCTAGTCGTGGCTGAGATATGGATGGCATCAAATGAATCTTTTCTCCTACTTCAAAGGGCTGCACCTTCTCCATATCCGCCACTGAGCAGCTGAAAGGTTTACTTCTGAAGCACAAGGCAACACCCATATCGCCATCATCTTCTAGACTATGGATTATCCCAATACTGTTTCGTGTGACATCTTCCCATCCATACTTGGGAGATGGTACTGAAGCTTTAACTCTGACCCAGTCACCAACCTGCACACCACATTTGTTTCAAGGATTTGGAATTTCAGATATGATATTTGCCAATGCCTTTTTTGAGGATCAAATTTATAGAGAAAAGTACCTTAAAGTTCTCGACCCTTTCCATATCAGAAGGATCAGCTTGCCAATGGGTTGATCGATTTGGAATATCAATTATGAGCAGACCATCAGTCTCTATCTCAATTATTTTTCCCACACTATGATGTGTCTCACCACCCCAAGCATATCTAGGCTCTGCAACAGATCTCTTTACGCATACTTGGTCACCAATCTGAAAACGTTAAAGTAGAGAATGTGAATAAAATATATTTCAAAAAAGGACAAAAAAAGTGTAGTAACAAAGAAAAAAAACTGAAAATCATATATTATCTAACAACCATGTATCTCACTTACCCTGAAAGGTTCAACAGGTTCAACTTCCTCAGGTTCACAGTGCCATGGAGTAGCCAAATAGCAAAGACCTAGCAAAAGGCTACTATCAGGTCTGATGGAATACACAATCCCAATGCTTCCAGGAGTTACAGCTTCCATGCCATGAATAGAAGCTGTTAATGAGGGGCGAACGCGGACCCAGTCACCAACCTTAAATTCTTCAACTCTTTCCATTTCAGCAGGATCAGCTCTCCATCCCCTGGATGCTCCAGGAAAACCAACCCTTAAGATACCATCATCATCAACACACAGTACAGTCCCAATGCTATCTCGTGATTGACCACGCCATCCAAATCTGTAGAAGGAACAATAAATAGCAACTATTAATGAACTCAGCTTGAGAGAAAAACCAACATCATGAAGAAAAAGGATTTCTCGTCCTAGATCCATATCGGCCCATGCCCGGACCAATACAGGTTTGGTCCATACTGGCATACCAACACGGTATGCCAGTACATCCTAAAAACAAAAAAAAACCTAATATAGGGAAATACAATCAATATTGATGGCAACAAAGTGATTCTACACCAAATTAAAACACATTGAATAAGGACTGAAAGCAGTATCTAAAGAATTATGGCCAATTACCAGAATATAACCAACACAGAAAACAGGGTTGCATTAGTTAGCTAATAACCAACAAAATTGTCTGATTATGAAAATATAAAACTCTACGAATTCTACTATGGGGTTTGTACAGTCTTTTATTAACTTAGAAAACAGTATGATAAAGGTCCCAGAAATATCGTGTGTTGGATTTTTCAAAAGAAAGGGGTGTCTAGTAGTTATACTGAGGTGACAAAAGATAGATATAAAGTTGAGCATCTCAGTAAGTTCTATATCACTGCAGGTTTTACCAAAAGCTTTAGTTCTATCACTTTATTTTTTCACAATGAACTAACTAGGCATACTCAGAATAAACTTTCATCGAGGAAAATGTTTGTTAATGATATTCTTTTAATTAAAGAGATTAATAGGGATTAATCCAAAACTTCTATGGTAGCAAACATGAGAAAATAAGGATATTAGACTAGACAAGAGTAAGACTACCATATCAAGTGAAACTATAGCAATATCAAAAGATGAAATAGGCAGAGAACATTTTAGAAGTATTGATTATCTTCAATCATTCAATAGAAAATTTTTTTTTATGAAGATATCATTTATTGCAATCAAGTGAGATAACAAAAGTGGTGCAAGACATCCAAAGTGCTATATAATTGTTGTGTGACCCTTTCTATAGCTGAAAGCCAATTATTTTCTATAGCCCATGGATCATCTCATACTGAGAGATGACCCAATTTAAGCTCTAGACTATCCAGTTCTTTTTAAGTTTATAGTCGGCCTGGCTAGGTTTGATTTCTGAAGACTAGAACAGGTTATTAATAAAAAGTGCCTTTTGGGCTCAGTTAGATAATCGCAGTGTCACTGCTGCCTTCATCTGAAGTTAAAGAACAAGAGAGGAAGATAACATAAAGAACAAGAATTCTAGCTCTTGCCTCTTATCTCCAATACAACTTATGTCCTCAAGTGAAGATTAAAGACTTCAATTGATTGCAAGTCACCAAGGTTATATTTCTCTAGTATTTCTGCTCCCATTAATATCAAAAAATACAGGGCGATACAATGGTCTGTACCACGAGACCATATTTGTCCAACTACTGGCAGGTGGATCACGATTGGATCCACAACACAAAAACCATAAAAACTAACACAATTTGAGAAGTGTAAACAATAAAATGCCAAATGATGCCTTCAATCTGTTCCAATTTATAATAAAATAGGACACAAATTAAATATTTATTACATTATGTGTTTTGGTTTAGAATATGGAGTTGGTAAGAAGAGGAACGATTCATATAACATTGAATTGTCATGTTCCATAACTAGAGTTTGTGTTGGAAGTCCAGACACTAGCGGAAGTTTTTGGTTTTCTCCAATCTTTTCTTCTATCATCTCTCTCCTTGTGTTGTTACTTTTTATAAAACCTGTGTTCTAACAAAATATGAGACATGGTCAAGAGCCAGCTTGCGCCAAAAGCAACAGACAAAAATATGGTGCTTCTAAGAGGTGATCGTGGACATATAGGTCAATATAGGTCACCACCATGGCTTTTAGGAATAACATGATCCAGTTGCACATCCTTCAAACCGTGTATTGGCAGGAGCGATGGGCAGTAATCACCCTTTTTCTTAGCTAATTTTGGAGACATAAAAGCCCAAATACTTAAATTCAATAAAATGAAAAAATGATGGGAAACGAGAAATATAAAGATTTGCACAAAGCACAAGTAAAACTAAAAAATAAATATACAATCACATTCCACTAAAATATCATCATGAGCATAAAGACTAATTTAGTAGCATGTCCTATTACATATAGAATTTTACTTAAAAATTAAAATAACATGGGTAGTATTACATAATTAAACTGTTGTTGATTTAAATGTGTGACTGGATGTGTCACCTCCTATCAAGCATAATCATATTCTGAGGGAAAATAATACAACCTCCAAAAGAAAATTTAGAGGAGGAGAAAAGGGAGGGAGACAAATATAAAAGAGATAAAAAAAATAAAAAGATTAAGGAAATAGAAAGATTTATTATCACTTCAATGAATTGCCCAAGGGACCGAAGTAATGTATTTTACAAATCAAGAAAGCTTTGACTTGATCTAACCTAATAAAGACTTGAAATTATAACTATGGTGTGCTCCCTCATTATTTGTTTAGTATTCTGCCTACCCCTGGCAATCCCTTACTGAATTCATGAACTGGTCAGGTACCCATGAGGCATGTGGTACCTGCCTTAGGGATGATGGCCCTAGCTTTTTTTGTCCTATGGATGGCCAGCCCCTAATGGGATTCAAAAAGAGGTAAAAAACATGGTCCACTTCCCTTCCTCCTCCCTCTTGGATGATTAGGGGTGTTCTTAGGTGTCTTTGGTTCGAATTAAGACTGACATGAACAAGGAAACTCAAGATGGATCAGTCATTCTTGTTGACCAGGACAAATTCCAATCCAAGTAAATTTGCCTAGTTGACAAGCTAGACCTTGAAAAAACTGATCAAATTCATGCATAAGCTATGCATTCATAGCATTCATGTGGGATTTAAGGAATTTTACATAACCCAGTTGCTCAAAAAGTTAATCCAAATTATCTACATGCACCCTTATAAATAACTGCACCACCATAAGAATGATAATCTGGCATTGCCGCTCCCTCACCTCAAAGTAAAAATCAGCTGTGCCAATGAAAATCAACAACACATTAACACTAAAGAGTTAGAATGCTGTTGGGCTAATTGACCAAATAGCAACATCTAGAAATATCAACTAATTCAAGAACATTGATGCTTGGTTTACATGTCCGCTAATGCTATTTTATATACATTAATTGAAGCAAGGATTACAATTTCAGTTCATACCGGTGTATCAAGCCCTTTTTGGTATGGTACATACCGAGGCATACCGATGGTACACTCAAAATCATAAAAAAAAACCCTCCAAAAATACTTAGAAAATAGAGAAAAATTATATTAGGATTTTTAAGTTAGACATAAGTATAAATTTAATACAATTTTAGCAAAAATAATGTAAATTAGGAAAGAATAATGCCACATATTTTCGGGCTTTGAAAAGTAACTTTGTGATACACTCTAAATCATCCTTTCATTAATATTAAATTATCTATAAAAAATTATTTGAATTAATATATTATTTTTTATACAACTTAAATTTTAAGATTCAAATGAATTCAATAATCAATCAATGGATGAACCTAGTTCTACAAAAAAAAACGAGACTCCATAGGTGGTGGATCGAGATCCTTCATCCTATGTATCAGTATATCAATGTGATATGTTTGTCGGACCCAATCCTGAAATTGGTCCCACGACAGTGTATTGATACATCGTATGTCATTGGTGTATCAATGTAGTGATGGTCATAGTCTGATCTTCATGAACTATATGTGTCCGAGGCGGGTCTTAAGGCAACGATGAATGTGACATGTATTAGTGTGGAGCATAGAGAATGTCATAACTTTTACTCTCGCTAGTGATATGTTGCTCCGTATCGTCAGATCGATCATCATACTGTTGCTCGAAAAAGTATGACCAATGATTTCAATAGGCGCTCGGGCGAGGCGAGGCCCGAGGGCCTCGCATCACTTCCAGGCGACGCGCTTCAAAGAGGCGCCGCCTGGGCGCTCGCCTGAGCCCAGGCGTCGGGCGCTTCGGGCGAGCGCCTGGGTTAAACCACGTGACCGAACCAGCATTTTAGGTTTGGTTCGGTCTCCGGTGCTTTAGTTGGTTCAATCGAACCAACTAAAGCACTGATATCAGCTATCGCTGCCCAACCCTAACCCTGCTCGCGTTCACGCTACCGCCGCTGCAACTGTTGCCGCTCCTGCTCCCGCTGCTCACCGCTGTCACTGCTCACACTCCTGCTGCTCGTCGCTGCTCGCTGCCACTGCCGCTGTCGTCGCTCCCACTGCTGCTATCGCCGCTCCCGCTCCCGTTGCCGCTGTCGCCGCTGCTGCTCACTTTTACCGCTGTCGCTGCACCCTCGATCTTCCCTTACACTCCTCTTCCTTCTCTTTCGAAAGTATACTGTTAATAGTATACTGTATACTGTTAACAGTATACTGAATACTGTTAGCAATATACTGTATACTAGTAACAGTAATGTATTTGTATTTATTAGATTAATGATATATTATTTTGATTTTAATACTATTAAATAATTATATTTATTAATTATATTATATATTTTAATATTTTAACGTCTCGTTTCGCTCAGGCGAGCGCCTAACGCCTCGGGCGTTTTTGGACCTTGGCGCCTAGTGCTTTTTAAATCACTGAGTATGACCAACTATCACCATATTATTATTGGCCGTAAAGATTCTCCATAATACGACGACTGTGAATATGATGAGCTTCGCTCTATATCTACGTCATGAAGGCTCTAGCGTATCTATTAAAAATCATCCACTGGCCTCTCCTTTCCCTTTCAAGCATAAACTTGATCAGTACCTCGTCGAGTTCCATGATCTGAATCTTGAGTGGCATGTGTAAAATTCTGCTCCTCGGTCCATGCACCACCCTCAAATTAGCCTCTTGATTAGAGTATTTTTCCTCTTAATCCTCCCAAATTAGCCTCCTAAATTTGATCCAATCTACAAATTGTAGCTTTGATGAGTTTAGAAGAGTAAAAATATAAGAATAAAAGAGAGATATGAGTGAAAGAGTTTGAGTATAAGAGATTGAAAGAATGAAATGAGTCGAAATAGTGAGGAAAGGGTTTAAAAAACCCTTTTCTAAGTCTCAAACGATCAAATTAACCGTTTGAAATAGGACAATCTCAACCCTTGATCGGTAACGATCGAAATCCGACCATTACCGATTGGTACAGATTGGTAACGATCAGATTTCGATCGTCATCACCTGGTACAGACCCTGTATCGCCCGATACGAGGTTAAGTGACCGATACAGCCCGGTAGATGGTGGTCTGTGTATCAGTATCCTATCGAACCAATATGTACCACCCCTATTGGACGGTATGCATAAGTACAGCAAACCCTGAATTGAAGCATTCATTTCTGCTATGTATTTCATCAGTTAGCTGATAAAAAAAGAAGATGAACTCATTAAACTTGATTGTGTTTGTAACATCAAACATATACAACTACAGTCCTTGACCTTGTTTGGCTGACTCAACATTAGCAAAGTTTTACTGAATCACCTGACCCAGAATAGTTAAAGTTAACAAAGTTAATGTGGATAAAAAGAATTAAAAAAGAGTTGAAATCTCAAGAGTAAACCATGGTTAAAATACTTCCCAAACTGATTGGTAGAAGCCAGTATTTAACGGTCTAGCAACCAACCAAGATATGAGCCGAAAGATTTTGCCTACTTTGGTCCGGGAAGGACTAAGCCACCTGGTAAACTCACCATGTTGGACTTGCATGCAGTAAGCAGACCTATGGCGAACAATAAGTCTACCACATGGTACAAATACCCATCTTAATTTTTTTTTTTTTACAAATATCACGACTGTCTTGCTTTTCTTCTTCTCTTTGTTAGTCTGTCTTGCTTTACGTGGTACCAATACCCATCTTCATTCTCTTTGTTAGTCTCTCATCTTCTCCTTCTTGCTGCAACATAAACACTTCCTCCTATGGGTATGCCTCCTCTTCCTCTTCCTCTTCCTCTTCCTCCTCCACCGCCTCCAGTTCCTCATCTTGCTTTGTGCCTGATCTGGACCATACCAGCAGGTACCGACTCATACCAAGTATCAATAGGACACCCCAAACCGAACTAATATTGGTATTGAAACCGAGAATTTTAATCCATAAAGTCAACTCAGTTCAAATTCTCATGCAGAATTATATGGCAACATCGATAAGTCAAGTCAAAATTGATGCCTAGAATATTCAGATGTACCTTGGTTCTTTAACATCAGGCTTTAGCTTCACATGCTGTCCTCTGTCTAACGGAATCACCTTAATAACCTCGTTTGTCAAAACATGTGCTTCTCCAGTGCAGAAGGATACAACCAAACTGTCACTATTCAGGAGAGTCTGGACAAAACCAATGCTTTTGTGATTTGCACCCTGCCAACCATATGTTGGATTCTCAACACTTCTTTTGAATTTCACCCAGTCCCCAACTTGATATCTGTTAAAATGGTATCAGATATCAATTAAACATTACAGGTACAATTAAATAAAGCATTCAATTATGATTGTTAGAATATATACAAATAATTTATTCTGACATACATGGAAATATATCTAGTCACAGAATTTAAAAGACCAAGAACTTTCACCATACATGGTTGGAGAGAGATGAACTCCTTTGTCCAGGAGTGCTTCCACCAATGCTTCAGAGATCCATTCTCGAGGCAGGCCCTCAAGAAAATCACGCAATGTCCAGCCCCTGTATCAACAGTACAAACCAGAATGTTCTTTTTGGTTTGGACCTTTCCACTCAAAATAAGAAAGTACTTATTTGCTGAAAATTAAAGCTAAAATGATATTGTATCAACCTTTACGCCAAGATAATGGAAGCATAATTACTTAAAAGATTATTGATTTATGAGGATCGAACAACGACTAAGGGCCCTAAAGTAAGATAATAACAAACTGATCATATAATCAAGTAGGCAATGCAGAAAACAAGTGAGTCAACAAGTTCTATGCTTCTTTTGCTGAAACAATTTATACGAGAACCACAAGAACAAGGCATTAATCTGACCATAAAACAGCAAGAGGATTCAACTAAGTTACAGGGTCAGCCCTTGCCTGTGGTTTCGCACATCAACATCGGGAGATGGGTACTGCAGCATTACAACAATCCAGTTGAGATTTTCACGTATCATTTTTGCTGCATCAGCTGCAATATGGAAGGCATTGTCACCATCATCATCCTGATGAATTTCAGCCAGATTAGTATATTAGTACAAACAAATTTCAACGATAGATGCCACAAAATGTAACTATGATAATTCTAAAGCATGTAAGGGTAGGTCCAACCCAAATTACAGACATCTCGAACAACTTTTTGCATTGCAGTTTATCCTTCTCACCCACAAATATATTAGATGACACAATCAAAACTAAATACTTGCGCAAAATTGTAAAGTAACCTATTACTGAAGAATTTGATTATGGACAAGATGAATAGAAAGAAAATTCCATTCCCATGGATCCAGAGTTGCCTTGGTCAATTTTATTCTCTCCACCATTTTCTCAAATGTCTGATGAAAGAAGGATTCTATGTTATGCATGTTTTAGAAAGACAAGTAATCTACTCATAAGGGAGGGTACTTAAATTCTTGAAACTTGAAACCTTAATTGTATACTCTAAAACATAAACCATAATTTATTTGAATTCAATCTAAAAGAGTTGTGACTTCAACATTGCTCCCCTTGGGAGACAATGGTGGCAAAAGTTTGTCTGGCATCAATATTCACTATTTTTTTAACCCAGACCATTTGCCACGGCTGGGAAGAGCAACCTAATTGGTGAAAGCAGTTTCTCTTATATATTTCAGAATATGATACTCAATTCACTTGTATCCAGATCACTTGTCTGATGAGCCATTTCACAAATACCTTACCTTTATCTCATCTTTGCCATTTTTCTGTTCTTTTTCAACCGAAGCACTAAAAAACAATTGAAACCATCAAACTTGGTGAACTGAGACTCCTTAAACTGTTCATTTCTGAACTTTTGACTCATCAAAATTGTCTAAAGATGAAAAGGAAATAGAAGAACATCATCTAGTCAGAATCATTGTAACATATGCAAAAGACAATTTTTGAGATGCTGAACAGTGTCAAAATTATGCTGTCAAAGAAATTTATTAACTATAGGAAAACTTGTCCACAAAGCTTCTACGAAGATGTTGAGATATTGGAAGTAAATCTTTTACTTGCAAAATGAAGTGCTCAGATATAAACAGCATATTTGAAAACTTATACAGGAAGTAACTTCATTATAAACTAAACTAGGAAGTAGTCATAATACCTGCAAATTACAGTTTGCTCCAGCAGCTAGAAGCAAACCAACACATGAATTTGCACCTCTATTTAGTGCAACATGGAGGGGTATTGTATTTTGGGCATTTCTTATGTTCACATCAATCCCAGCTTCCAGAATTATCTAGCCATAAGTAATAACAGGGCACTAAATATTAGTATTGATCCAAGAAACCTTTTTTTTTATCCAAGAAACACTAAAAGCAACAAATGTAAAATGTGTAACTATTATTTAGTTAACATTAATCAAATTTAAAACTATGGATAGGCCTATGTTACCTTCACTAACTCTGCATCATTTATCATCGCTGCTGTATGCAAAGCTGTCCGGAAGTGCATTTCATCTTGGGCTGTGGGATCTGCACCGGCAGTGAGCAATATTCTAACCAGTTCCCGACCCTCTGTCAAAAGGTTCCCAACCAGTTAATTAATGTTAATATGACACAAGCATCTCAAAGCTCACACTAATTCTTATATAAAAAAAAGTTTTAGTGCATTCCTAACATGAAACAAAGCTGATCAGTACGAAGAGCATCTAAGAGAAAGAATGCAAACGAAAAATATTTATGGTTCTCTTACATTTCCAGAAGAAACACAACATTCTAAATAGGACAATTAAATGCGTTTAAAGAGAAATAAGAATTAAGTTCATACAAGAACATACATAAACATATTGTTTTAGAAAAAAGAACACAGATAAGAAAAGCAGTGTGTCAAATATAATGGATAAAATATCTATCAAGTCTTGACAAGGGAAGAAAACTCAAACTTTTTCCTGTGCATTTGGTGTTCCATAGGGCCAAACTTCCACAGACAGACGGATCATAGCCTCAGCCACATGATGTTAGAGGCTGCCAAAGCTAGAGTGAGAGACTAAGAAACCAAATTATTAGTGTCATAAAATTAAGTCAAAAACTTTCTAGCATACAGAAGTTGACAATAGAAAGGACTGTCATACTAATCGATAGCTTACCCTGCCTACTCCTGAAAGGAAAAACTATGATCTCCTTTCTTTGTACTAGAATATCCACCACAACCTTTCATTCAAATTAAGCCTTGTGCATCATTGATTATTAAGGCCTTAGACTTGACCTTCTTCACCTCTATGTCAGAAAGCTAGGAAACGTCGACGAAAAAAAGGTGATGCAGTCCAAGCTGTCTTGAATGATTAAAACTCCAATTTAAGCCATAAAATAATTTATTTCTTTTCAAAGGAGATGATAGAACTAGAATTTGAATTAATTAGAGACTCTAGTTTAACTGAGACACCTATGTAAAAGTTATATAAAAGCTGACAGAACCTATTCAGAGATCAATAGTTCTGCTGAATACTTGTTTTAGTAATTAGTTTGGAGCAAGGAAACTAGGATCCATATCGGGATAAACACTAAAATTTGATGCTGAGACAAGGCTAAATAAGTTAGATCAATCACATTGGATGAACAGAATGGGAGTTTTTCTAAATATATTAAAAGCAGGACGTTACAAAAGAAAAGAAGGAAAATAGAGAAGATAGAAAACTGATTAAGTGTGAACGCTATTAGCAAATTCTCCATTCAATTAATATCACTTTCTATTTATCATAACCAATTGACAAACTTAAAGTAGATTTCAGTAAAGCTTAAGGGCATACAGACAAAAAAGAATTGCCCACATTTGGTTTTCCCTTAAGGATTTCCACTGATTAAAGATCTTATCTCGCATTATAAATTAGACTTCCTAAAAGCCTTCTTAGGATAAGAATGGTGCGCTAGGCGCCAAGGTCCAAAAACGTCTCAGGCGCTAGGCGATCGCTTGAGCGAAACAAGATGCTAAAATATAAATATATATAATATAATTAATAAACATAAGTTTTTAAATAAAAATATGATATTAAATTAAGAAAATCTTGCAAAATCATAATATCACATTAGCAAAAAGTCTCAAAATTCAAAACAATAACAATAATTTTAAATAAATAAAAATTAACAGTATTAAAATCAAAATAATATATTATTAATCTAATGCTGGTATACAGGCAAGGAGCCAAGTATCAAGTGCATCCAATTTATGGTGACTATTACAAATTTTGAAGATGTACGACATTTAAATACTGTTAGTAGTGAAACTATAAATAGTTCAGGGTGTATTTCATTTATAAAGAGGTGAAACAAAAATTACTATTAGTAGTAATAGTGGTACAAGGAGACGAGAGGAAGGAAACTTCAAAAGACTTTACTATAAACTATAAATAAAAATTTAAATATGTTTAACTTAACAATTGATATGATTTTTTTTCATAGCACAATGACAACAATAGATCCATAGCCGATCCCAAGTAGTTGGGATTTTGTGGCTTTGTTGTCATTGCACTCCATTTTATAAAAAAGAGGATCTAGCACTCTTTTTTTAAAATGTTGTGCATGCCTCAGCCTTGGTTTGTCGTCTTCTACCATCACAGACAATTGCTCATCCTGCAAAATCACACAGCCAAACTTCTTGGATAGTACATTATTTATTGGTTAATGGGAAACAAGCTCAATTGACCACCAGAAGATGATTATATTTTTCAGAAAATTTAGTATGGCTTCCACAAGGACAAGGGCAACATTAATGCAATAGCAGCAGTAAAAACGACAATGAAAAACACAAAACTGATTGCAACTTGTTCAAGTCAACCAAGTGGATCATTTCTATCCATTTAGCTTATTAAGGGCAACAACCTCAGACCAACCAAGGTCTACATTTCCTCTCTTTTCCATATCAAGTTGTCTTTAGTCTTACTTCCCCTCTATGTCTTTTTTGAATATAATCGTGTTACCTTCTAATACATAGTAATAAGGTCTTCCGCAATCAAACATGCCAAGAATATCAATAATGCATTTCATCTTCAACGAATGCTATCTCCAAGTTACCACCAAAGCAATCATTTTTTTTATCTTCAAATTCCTCATTATAACTCCAGAAATTTTTAATGTGCTCCTTTTTTAAAAAATTCTAGTAAATCTGGATCCTATTCCAAATTACCAAAAGGGTATGATTATCAAATAGCATAAACCATACACTTAAACCTGAATATGCTGTACATGTTCATGGCAGAATGCAAGTAGATAATGGCTTATTCTTCATGTAAATTTTTCATGACTCAGAAATCCATCTTAATTCAAATCTACAACACTAAGTCCCTAAGGCCACAATCATGTATTTACAAGTAATTAAAATAAAATAATGAATCCCACTACTAGAGCAAATTTGTATTTATATAAAGACTCCGACAATATTTTAGCCAAAAATAATAACCTGCAGAAAGCCTCTTGATCCACAATATGCTAGTCATTAGAAAAATATTTTTGTTTCATAATTTATATAGTCCAAGAATATCTTCCTTCTAGAAACCTAATAAAACTGAAGCACATTATCTAATAAAACTAACCAATAAAAAAATTGTACCCAATAATTTGCCTGAAAATCTTGTGCAGCAGAAGGCCTAAGCTTTGTTGATTGGTTGAGTGGCTGCTGAAGATGGCAGATAGAAAATCTAATAATCTGATGGTTTCCTTGGCAACAAGCTAGAAGGAGAAGAAGAACGGGAAAATACAAAGAGAAGAAAGTAAAGACAAATTTGGAAATGGGAAGGTGTAAGATGAGAGAATGTAGATGCTAGCAGCAAAAGGCACTCACCAAGCTTAAAAAATATGTAATTTTATTGCACATCTAGGGTTCAAAAAACCAAGCAGACATGTACATATCACTAGGCTTTCACTGGTCTGCCCCTGAACCTGCACATGAACTAGGCCAACACCGGTCCTTCACCTGGTTCTTTCACTATTACCAGACCGTAACCTCACGTGTGGTTCTTGGATCCAAAAGAGATCCATGGCTTCTTTTTAGCCCTGCCACTTTCCCCTTCATTCTCATTTCCTCTCATTTCCTCTTTCAATCCCTTTCAAATGTCACCCATTTTCTCCCCCAAACTCCAATCACCAAGGGGTGGCTTAATTTCAACAAGTAGAAGGTTCAATCCCAAGTTCTGAACCATATTTTCACAAAAAATTGGACAAATTTGAGTATAATCTTTTAAGTTTTAATATAATCACTCTCTATATGGTTGCAATTAGTTTAGGATTTATTGCTATCAGTTATTTTATGAAACTAGGTTAGTATTTAGACACTTTACCTTAACCGATTTGTGGCTGATCCACAAATATCAAGCCTGGAACCTTACAAATCTAGGCTAGGTCTGTGGGGATCGAAGCTTCATTCTTGTGGATCTAGCCTAGATCCACAAAAAAATAAAGCCAAGATCTGGCTATATTCACAAGAACAAAATCTTCATCCTCACGGATCTATCTTCACAAATCTAGACTAGATCCACATTATATTCGCAAATTTAAGGCTTTATCCATGAGGATCTAGAATAGATCCATATAGATCAAGCCTGGATTTTCAAGATTTTAGGCTAGATCCATCCAGATCTATCCTAAATCTACAAGTTTCAAGGCTTGATCTATGCAGATCTAGCATAGATGTGCATATACCTAGCTTTAATTTTAACGGATCTAACCTTCACTTTTGAAAATCAAATTTGTATCTTATGGTCTGTGGATCTGAATAAGATTGACATCATTTTATAGTAAAATGGTCACAGATCAGCAATGCTCCGATAACATGGCAACACGCTCGATGTTTGGAGCATTACCATCATTGATAATGCATTCATCGTGACCAAGTAGGTCGAGGTGAAAGAATAACCCATTTGAAGCAGTAACTAGAAAGTGGCTTTTTGGATGCAGCCAAATGCATAAAGGCATCATAAGAGATCAAGACTTCTAGAACATAATAGGACCACTTGGTTGGTTCTGGTTGGCGAATGGAACCTAGCCTTATACTTACTGAACAGGTGTTCTTGGTCTGCAGCTGACCGCCCAGTTTCATAAAAACTGCACAAAACTGTAGTAATGGCATGTCTTGTTCAATTCATCACCAAATCAGACCAAAACCTCTTCAACTATTACACTGAATCCTTCAATTGTTTCAAAATCATAATAATTGCCTCTATTATGGGTTGCAAGCAGTCCTAAATTCTTTGATTACTTTTGGTTGATCACCAATCAATGTGATGCAAGGGAAAAAAAAGAGATAAGATACGAAGCAAGGAAGACGATGAATGAGGAAGGATTCTATTTCAGGGGAAAGAGATCTGGTCTGCATCCTTGTTTCTATTTCCATTAATATATGTTATTGCTTGTCCCATTGATACGCCCAGTATACTTCCTTTTACCAATCAGTATCACATATTATACTGGCTGCCCATCAGCCAAGGTGTGAACTAGCATCAAAAGCCTTGCTCCATCCACTCTCACTCTAACTATAATTGCACTGTCCAGTTCCTTCTAAAGAAATATAGACCTCTAAATCCATGTAGGAGTTCCATCTGGCTGAGACACTCATAAACCTAACTGGACCAGGCTCACACCAACTTAGATCAAGCTCCTTTGGGCCCAATTCTACAGAATGGATGCCTTGTACAATAACAAGCCACAGAAGACTAACCCAGTTTATGTATGCCCTTATTTGAGCCTTTCTGACAGTTGGGAAGTCTGATTTGAGGCCAAAAAAGCCCTGACTATGCCCAGGGAATAGGCCACACCATAACAGATTATAACATTTGATTCTCATTTGCCATATCTTTCTTTTTTCTCCATATAATGGATGGTATCTAATTTCTTCTGGTAGTGATATAATAAAATGATGGGAGACTACAGTATGAATGTGTGATATTTTAATATTATTATTAAAATATGTGATTTAACATTGTTGGTGACAATCATGTTTCATTTTGATACATTGATATTGTATGCATCCACTTTTACATAAAACATATGTATTAGACTCTATGAACATTTAGAATTTGGATCTCTGTTTTAATAAATTATATGATTCATTTTGATAGTATAAAAAATCCTTTTATATTTAGTTGTGTGGTCTATAGCACCCATTACTCGCTGTCAGCCACAAAGACCATTGACTATGTTGTGCCACCAAATGGCATATATAAACAAGCTGACCTAGAAGAACCACTGGCATGTGTAGCAACTTACTGACTTCATTGTTGTCTGGCATGCGCCACGCCAACCAGTTGCAACAAGTCACAGCATGTGCTAGTGCTCAATTTCTTTTCATAACTGATGTACAAGTGAAATTCGATGCCTAACTTTATGAAAGAAGTCCAGTTCCGTAGAAGATTATGCCCGTGAAACCAGTAAGCAAATATACAACTTTAAGACATCTGACCCCTGCTTGTCCTCAGCAATGGACAACATTGCTGTGTTTAAATTCCTATATACCCCAAGAAGCAATCTAGTTTAAATTCCTATAGTTCAAAAACAAAGATCATCCATCCTTTACTGGCACCATTTGTTACAGTGTTCCATTCTGTTGACCAAGAAGCTTTTCTAAATTATTAAGATTCCAATAGAGAAGATTCAATTATAGTAGAAAAGCTAGAAAAGCAGCATAATATAGTTTATAAAATGGAAATTACCATTTTCACGAGTTTTCTTAAGAGCTGCAGCCATGCACAATGCTGTTCCATTGGGACTTGATATGTCTATGGCTTCATCTATGTCCTCTTGTGATGCCACCTCAACCCATTTCTTCACCACCTCCACATTCCATGTCTCGATGCACATATGCAAAGGTCTATTCATAAAAAAGATGAGCAACAATAAAAAAGCTATGACTCCCATTATGGATAATATATACAAAACCCCATCAGGAAGTCCTAAATTATGTTTATCATGAAATTTTAAGAACCAATTTATAACAAGAGCATCTCATGTCAAAAAGTATAATATTGCTAATACAGAACAAAACTTTATATTGCTTTTAAAAACTTGCAAAATATTGAATGGTTTAAAATTTTTATGTAGAAACAGAAAACAACAAAAACAAAGAAAGCTTAATAAAAACTCAGCAAGAAATTGACCACAATATGACTCAAAACAAGGCAACAGCCTATGTTGATGAAATAGTTCGACTTCTACTACCACATCTCTACAGAAAGTAAAAGTGAAAGGCCAACAAAAGAAAGAATCTATTTCAAGGCAACAACAATTGATATATAAGAAACTCATGATAAACCATGATATGCGTTAGATGACTTTCGATTAAAACAGGCTCTGAGACAAGTGTTTTTTAGTATTTTTTAAATGAATTTTAGGTCTGAATTTCAATTGCTATTTAGAAAATGTCTGTCATATTTTGAGTTGATATCTCAGTTTTGAGTCCTATTTTAGGTGCATATGGGGTTGCAAAAACCCTTAAGCTAGTACGTAAAAAATTACTGAAAGTTCTAGAAGTCTCTATTCATGAGACTTCAAATAGATGAATTTTATTAAAGCATATTTGTAACCCTATATAAAGACCAATTCTCCACGAACTAGGAACGATATTGAGGTTTACAATAAAATTATAAAAAGGAAGTATCTCCCCTATTGGTGTGATTCATCATCCATGTGAGAGGGGCAACTAGTGTTAAAACCAAGAACTATATTAGGAACCAAAAAAGGACCGAGTACTATCTTTTCCCAACAACCCCAAATTCTCTCCTATTCACTTCTAATCCTCCAAAACCCCAACTCACAATTAAAAAATCCCTAAAACCCTGAACCCTAGCAGAAAATTGAAGCTCAGAACCTACAGATCCAAAATCAGCCAAAGCTGAAGTGATACATGCTACTAGTTGTCACATATTGTTCCATATCAAACAGTTAATGGAGCACTCTTCTGTTCTTAGTCCTACAACTATATGTTACATGTTCCCTTAAATAAATGCATGCTACTAGTACTAGGAAGGGCTTCTATAATGACAACTTGCATAAAGAAGTGTGCAGCTCCATTTAGGTGAAATTTTAATGTGGTGCACTACCATCAATTAGCCAAAGCACTCTTTCCATTTCTAGTCCTACATCAACTATGAGTTGCATGTTCCATTAAATAATACGCACCAGCAGGGAAGGCTTCTATATGACCACTCAGATAAAGAAATGTACAACACCATTTATGATTCATAATCTGGTGCACAGTGCACTATCATCAATCTGCAAAGGACACAAACCACTGATATGTTTTTCAGGCTGGATTTATGGAAATCATATTAGCATGTAAACATCAGCTTAGCAACAATTTTACCAAGACATAATCAGTATTGAAAAAACAAATTAAACATATAAACCTGAACATAATGCATGAGTCATTATAAGAAAAGTAGTTGTGCATGTCCAGAAAATACAGGTAAGTGCTTTCAGCCTTAAAAAATAGAACATTTCAAAAAATAAGGCAGTTGGAAATTCTTACGTTTTCCTCTGCGCATTCAGAATACTCATTGATCTACAGCCTCCATTCTCCAAAATGACAATAGCACAATCAGTAAATCTTTTTGCAATGGCCCTATGCAAAACCGATTCACCCTCATCATCCACTGCATTTGGATCAGCTCCTGCCAAAAGTAATTCCTGCAAAAGTTTAAAGGAGTTTTTTAATTGAGGAAATGTCCACGAAACAAAAAGACCATGCCCTGAAGTATGACATATGACCTACCCGCATGCATTCGGGTTGGCCATGAAAAGCACAAACATGGGTTAAAGATGGACCAAGACCCTCTTTCAGCCTACAACTAACATTTGCAGATCTACTAATCAGAGCACGGACACATTCTGGAGAACCAGCAGCCAAAGCAAACACGATCGGAGGGTCACCATCTCTATCTAAGATGTCCACGTCAGCTTCTTTGAATGCCAAAATGGTTTTCACAAGCTCAACAGAACCCCGCTTACATGCTAAATGCAGGGCAGTATGTCCATCTGCATTCTGTGCTTCTAAAAGAGAACCAACTGAGTTGTTCTTTTCTGATGCAGCCTTGGCAAGCAGATCACTATCACAAAAGAAAGAAAAATGTAAATCCTCACAACAGAGGAACATATTAAATTGATAATCACTATAGGAAGAATCTCAAGACCTTTGACATACCTAACACCAGAAAAGTTTCCCTCGGATATAAGTTGATGCAAATCATTTGGATTACCCTGGAAAACCTCCAAAACAGATGTCGGGGAAGGTTCCATGGTATTTGTTGAAGTAGCCTTTGCAAAATCACTGTGGGAAGCAGATAGGATATGAAAAACTTTGATAAATATAAATGAACTTGTATTACTTTTTGAGAATAAATTCGCCTGACATGGGAATTGAAGAAAAAAAAAACATAAAAGATCCTCACGTAGGACTGGGGAAGTCACAGGGAATCAGTTGCATGGCATTGGACAAGTGATTCATAAATGTATTCTGTAGCCTAAGTTCATTGTCATCAGCATAACCAAGCCTTTTTGTTTGAAAATATTTGGTAGCTAAAAAGAAAGGTCATCACAATAGAAAGAATGCAGAAAAAGGCTGTGATAAAATTGACTATCCAGTTGTCTGTTACCAGTATTAATGAAGTTGAGCAAATTCTGGCCAAGATAATTTTGTAAAGAGAAGAATCTGCATGAATATATGCGAATTAAACCGTTGTAGTTAAAAACATGCAATGAGGGACCAAAACAATTATTCCTATTCAGCAGAGGAGAGTCAAGGAGGGAAATGTTAAGCTTCAGTCCGTAATTAATAGTCACCTTTCAGAACCAAACTGTCATATGTTATGCTCTAAATTGTTTACTATTTTCTAATATAAGGTCCATTCTTATTTCTTCAATTTATAGTGGACTTCAGCATCACAAGAGGGAAATTACTAGAGATAATTTAATATGCAACGATAACAACAAAACTGTAAGACTAGAGATAATTTATTATATGTACACGGTTATATTTAACTGTTACTATTGAACATCAGCAGTTTTAATATTTACTTATCCGGACTAGCAGGAGGACTCCGAGGAACTTCTTGCAAATGCCTAAGAAATATTGCTAGCATTGCATGGAAAGTTGGTCTCTTTGAAGGCTTGAACTGCAGACAGTCTCCAATCATCTTCCAAAGCTCTCTAGGAATTCCGACACCCACTATGCTGGCATACTGAGGAGGCAACTTCCGTGCCTTTACAACAGCCCGATAGATCTCTTCTGCGCTTAGGCCAGCCCATCTGCATAAAAACACCTTAATGCACCATTTAATGGGAAATATGCAATGAGGAACAAAGGAAATGGTTTAGACCACCTACGGGACAGAGCCAGTACACATTTCAACAAGCGTACATCCAAAACTCCAAGCATCTGACTCTGGAGATATACCAATTGCGTCGTCCCAAAATATATTTAGTGATTTCTTCAATGGCTCCCATGCCTCTGGTGCTGTGTAATGCGGACTTAGCATTGTGCAGTCCATGCATGAATGCAAACTTGAAGGGCAATCCTCAGGAACAGATCGAGCTTTCCGGCATGTAGGTCTTTTTAGAATAGCCGGAAGCCCATAATCTGAGACCACCGCACGGCAGCTTGCATCCAAAAGAAGGTTTGATGGCTTTAAATTCATACAAACAATACCTGCTGCATGGAGCTCAGCCACACCACGGGCAATATCTGCCCCATACCTGCAATTAATAAAAGGCATAAGCATGAGAGACCACAACCTCTAAACAATTGGATGTCACAACTAGGGAGATCGAAAACGAACAACTCATCAATGTGATACGAGAGACTTCAAACTAAGTATTATAGCAAATGATCAAAATAAATATGTGTTGGTTTACAGGGAAGATATGGAAAAACATATGATTAATTGTGGTGCTTCCATTTGTTGATCAAAGTTTAGCGTATTACTAAATGACTGTCAACTAGGCTGCATGTGCATTGCATTCATACTGATCTGTTAAATTTATAAGAATCTTCAAGGATGAAAATTCATGTTCATAATACATGGTTCCTTTTACATGAAAATGTTATGGTGTTATCAGAGCTCATAACCTCCATCAGTCCAGAGCATAGCCAAGGTCTGGTCACCCTTAGACAGCAATATGGGCTATCAAAAAGGACAAAATATAGGACCGTTCACCTTGGTTCGGACTGGGACAATTGGTTGCAACGTTCAATATGTTGCTTAGAAGGATTCAGCCAATATGAATCCAGTTTGGTTGGATCTGGGTCTACTCCAGCATGGTACAGAAAACTACTAATCAAAGTGAGAGGCCTACATAGTGAAAATAGGAAACGGCAGTCCAATCATAGTAAAAATAGGAACATAAAATGACCTTCTGAATACATTCCTGATTTGAATTAGGAAAGCAAAAGGCTTTCAAAGCCTTCTCACCAATCCCTAGTGATGATAGGTTTCGTTTTTTTTTTATTTTCCATATCTTAGTTAAGTACAGATATCAACATTATTCGTAGCTGATGTATAAGAGCCCTAAATCCACACATCAAAGAAACTTCTATGCGTGCTTGGTTAATGTGCATTTTTATTAGTTCACTCAAAGCATAATAAGAAGATAAGAACCTGAGTATCTGCTCCAACGTAAGACGGCCTTTGTTCTGCTGCATCTCTGACTGGATGGAGCTGTTGAACTTGTCCATAACGAGGCAAAGGTGTCCATCCATCCGTTTCACACCATGAAATGCGCACACGTTCCTGCACCACATGGAGGCTTGGCGCAGGCTCTCCAGCCGGCTCTGCAACCACACCACATCCATGTCCTCCGTGATTGCCACCCGCTTCACCGCCACCTGGTGCCGGCACCTCCGACCATTTTGACCCGAGGAGAAAGAGGAACCCATAGACAGCAAGGCCGACCACACTTCGTACCCCACCCTCCGGCCCTCTCCGAGCCTCCTGAGCAGCTTGAGGTCATGGTGAGACCCAAGATCGATGGCGGAGGTGGAGGCAGCCCTGCTGCCGGAGGCAGAGCAGCAACCCGACACCGAGGGATGGGAAGAGAAGCCGGTCCTCCTGCACCGACCGCCGGAACCAAAGTAGTCCTCCTCGTTGTCCTCCTCGCCGTCGCCTCCTCCTCCGCCATCATCTTCATCGTCATCGGTGAAGTCGTAATCGAAGGACGGGGAGGAAGGGGAGGAGGCGAGCAGGGAGAGTATAGGAAAGTTCTTGCGTAGGGCCTGGACGCTGTTGCCGACGACGGTCGGGTGGCGGCAGCGGGGGCAGCAGATGGAGGTGTCGGCGGACGCAGCGAACATCTTGGACAGGCAGGCCTTGCAGAAGCCGTGGCCGCAGTGGAGGAGGAGGGGGGCTCTCTCCTCCTCGTCATACCGCGAGTGGCACACGGAACAGCACGGCACCCTCATAATTAATGCACCCCACCCACCTTCCCTCTCCTCCCCACCCCTCTATTCCTCCTCCTCCTCCTCAATTTGGCCGATCACTCCACCCAATCTAGGGTTTCAAAGAGGCGGATTCAGCGAACACACGCGGTGCTGTAGGCAGAAGGGACGAACTATGGCGACGGATCCAGAGACGCAAGAGGCGGAGGCGCACCGAACGACACTGGAATCGCTGCTGCAGCTTTGAGTCGAAAGGGGGCGAGCTTCTTAGTCAGTTGTGCTGATCACTTCAACAGAGGCCGATAGAGGGACAGAGACACCGAGAGAGGGGGAAATAATTGGGAGGATTCGGGAAAGTAAAGGGGCTACTGCAACACCGCTCCTTTACATCTGATCTATCTATCTATCTATCTTCTTATTGTTTTTCTTTTTTTGTCCTCGGAAACACGTCTTCTTCCTCTGCTGCCCACCTTCCCGTGGTGGGTGTGTCTATATTTCGCTCCCCTTTCTTTTTCCCTTTTGCTAGTTTTCCAGCTTCCGTACTCCTTCGCCCCCCCCCCCCCCCCCCCAAAGACGCTTTTACATATATACCCTTTTAATTTAGGAATTTTATAAGTTATTTCTTACTAAATAAATCAGATTCAAAGCTAAAATTATGTCAAATATTTCGATTGGTTATGAAATTATAATTTTTATAAATATAAAATTACTCACATATTTAGGGAAGATAATATGATTGTTCATTGACTTTATCATGCATGAGAACTAATAGAAATGCAAGTCCTCCGTTCACTGCATACAATTTTAGCCTCTTAGGAAAATACAACAAATTTAGTTCCTCCAACTTTATATGCAAATTTAATCACTAGCAATTTTCTTTCGAGGAGGACTTATTAATTTGGTGAGGTCTGTTGGGTCATTGCACCAAAATTTAGTCACTCCAATGTGTAACTAAGGTTGTTGAATAGACAAACTATATTAGTCCGAACTACAATATAACTATTAACAAGATCATGTTCACTATTTTTAGTGATAATATAAGAAAGTGTCGATAGTGGTTAATTCCATATTTATTCCCTCTACCTTTAATATTACGATCCTGACACTTTAAATTATATCGACATCTCTATAGTTACGTACCTAAAATATTTAGGTTTATTTATTTTAATAATATTAATTTTATCAAAAAAAATATAAAAATATAGAATAAAATAAATAATTTAAATATTTTAGTTTGTGATGACGGATGGCGTTGGTGGTGCCGAATAGTAGCGTCACTGACATCGACGCCAACACAATTGCTAAGCGATCTTTTCGTTGTTCTACATTTATGTCGGCGCTCCGTCATTGCAGAATCGAAGTCCACTTCCAAAACCATCATAGAGATCCGTCGCCTATCGAAGCAAGACATAAAGATGAGTGCTCTTCCTTGCCACCCGCCTCCTCTATGGCCACCACCACCACTCATCCGTGACGGAGGCCCAAGAGAACATTGTCATTACTCTCCTCGATCTCTTTATCTCCGCTTATGTGCATCCTGGGCATCCTCAACGTCTTTGTCATTGTCCTTTGCCTCTTATCCCCCATAGCCACCCATCATGTTATTGTAACCTTTTACGATCTCTGCTCTATTGAAGCATACCGCTCTATCATTGGATCAAAAAAAGCCCTATATCATTGCTCTCGTGGACCTCCTTAACGCTCTCGATGCACCGACTAAGTCCATCAAAGTGCAATCAAGGCCCTCTACTTGCTCAATCGTATTACTCTCATCGAGTTGGGCACCGTGCCACCCCTATTCATGCTGATGGTGAAGGATGGGTGGAGAGGAGTGGTAGAGGATACAATGGTTGTAATCGCCTAAGTGGTCGGATATGACAAGAGTGTTGAGGCATTTCAAAGGGTGGACGATGTCAATGCCGTGATAGATCCAATGGTTATGGAGAGCAGTAAGGTGAGGAAAAAAGTTGTGACTATGCTGCTAAACCTAGTAAAGAGTGGTAGAGACAAAACAATGGGGGACGTTGGGGGGGTGGATGGGGTAGAGGCGACCATGAGAGCTCTGGCTAGTAGCAACAGTAGGGTGAGCGCAAGGGAGAAGAGCAAGGCGGAGGCATTGTTAAGGGTTATGAAGAGCAGGTGGGGGAACCAATCATAGGATCTTGATGATTTTGAGACTAATACTGATGACTCTATGCCACAAACGTTGGAGAGCATTTCATTGTTGCTTTACACATATCACAACTAACGTCGTTTGTCACCATTAATTAATCAACTATAATTAACCTATTTACGTTAAGTTTATATATATATATATATATATATATATATATATATATATATATATATATATATATATATATATATATATATATATATATATATATATATATATAGTAAGATATCTGAGTTGTTTACTATATTATGACATCATATTGGAAGATAGTACATCTATCAGCTTTAGTTATCATATAATAAAGTCTTCTTTTATCTCGATGCTTCCTTCTCGGTGTTAATGTTCCTCTGTTACCCTTTTTTCTTTTGTCAACTACACGTGGTTGAATTTTTCGAGAATAAGGAATGTCCAAAGTTCTCAAAGAATATATAATATTCTTATCCTTTTCCCATCTTGGGATCTATTGACTTACTCCTTAACGAATAAGACAGTTTTAACATTAATTCGTATAGCTTATTACTTATATCTTGCTATGTATAGGGCACTTCATTTTGTTCCTCAAAGAGACATCGGCCGAGGGCACAATAAAACATGTAATTGAATAAAGTAATGATGTTTATGAATAATACATATGATAAAATCATTTTTGTAAAAAAGAATGCCTCTAGTTTTTCGATAAAAGGTTAATTTTAAATTATTTTTTTGGTAAAATACCTTTCAAAGAATTTGAGGAAGTTTAACAACTTAATATTAATTAATACCGAACAAAAATATGATACCTTTAGGGGGTTATTGTGGGGGTTGGTGAGTCCTCCATAATAAATGCTTCAATTACTCGACAAATAATTTACTTTATTATAGCACGACGGAAGAATAATTACTGGATATATAACACAAACTATAGTATCAATATTTTTAAATGAATATTTTTATTAGTATAAATAAATATCTTACTGTTAAATTACGTACTTATGTTTTGTAAGAGGACTTACGAAATCTGATTACGTAATTAGGTTGGAGAAATCGGGCACCGGAAATAAAATACCCCGTCAGTTACGTAATTAGGTTCCTATAAATTGCATCCACCCATCATCGCCCCGCTTCTCTTCGCCCCGATTGGCGACCGCTCGACGACACCGTTTGAGATCGCCGCTGGATAAGGGCGCGTGCCGGATCCGCCGCCTCTTCTTCCTTGCCCCTTCCGGTTCCCCCGTTCCCTTGTGTGGGGTTGCCGCCGCCGCCGCCGCCGCCGGCTGCCCCAAGAAGCGGCGCAGGGCTCCGCTTATAGGGTTTCGCCGCCTCGGCCCTCCCGTGCGGATCCGGTGCAGGAGCCTCCCGCTCTGGTTTTGTCCCTTTTTTAGGTCGTCTTTCTTGGCCTCTCTTTTTTTTTTTTCTTGGATTCCGGTGTCGGTGTTCCTGTCCTCCACGGTTCTAGGATTGGCGGTGAGGTAGATTGATAGTCGCTCCTGATTTAGGCCAAAAAAATAATAATGAAGATTCATCTTTACTCTGTATTAATCTTGGCGGATCCATCCATCCTTATTGAAGAGCGCTTATAAGAATATGTTGGATTTCGTCGTTAGGACATCGCGTCTTTGACGTTCCTATTATGTCTGAATTGTTTCATCAAGAAGTCATCTTGGTTTGTGTCTCTAGGGTTTTGTCTTTGGTTCGGTCGCAGTTGATTTCGCTTCCTTAGTGATTCGACTGAAGAGTGATTTTTTCCTTTTCCTTTCTAATTCTGATATCAGGTACGATCCGTCGTGTATTAGGGTGGTTGTTCGCCTGTTCTTGTATTCAAGATCTTTAACTATTATCTTCTCTTGGAAGCGGTTCTTGTTAAATATGCGCTTCAAGTTATTCTAGAACCGCTTCGTGGAAGAGGAAAATTTTATCCCTTTGCCTCATTTTGGAATGAATAGTTCTGATAAAATGGTTCGCAAACCGCCACCTGCTCCAAGACAATATGGTCCGACAAAGCCAATCTCGACTGCTGGGCCTACCGCAGCAGATCTCAAGAGGACAATTGAACTAGAGAAGGTATGCTCTATTGCTCCTCTTCATCAGTGGAATGCGTTTCTCTTCTTAACCGTCTCCTGTTGCTTATGATTGGAACGTTTTTTTGTTATTGGATTTGTGTATGATGTGAAAGTTCTTGCTCGATGCTGGACTTTATGAGAGCAAGGAAGAAGCTATCAAGAGAGAGGAGGTTTTAGGAGAAATAAATGAGGTAATTATCTCATCTTTGACTATTTTTGTTCTTTGTGTGTGAGTTAACCAAATAGCTCTCATGCAATTTTTTTAACTTGAAGTGCTCGCCTTTCAAGACAGTGTGCTGTCTATTTTCAATATATTTTATAGTGTTTTTTAAGTGCTTGATGTGTAATACTGTATGAGTTATTAAGATTGGTTGGCGCTCTTGTTGGTGTCTTTGTTTAGGTTTATAGTAAGGAAGTATCATTGATGACATTGTTAGAGATTGTTGTGTAATAATGTTTGTGTACTGTTGTTCCCATTATTTGCTGATATGGTACATCACTATACCTAAACTTATCTTGGCTGGTAATGTGCCACCAACCTGTAACTGGTTGATTTTGGTACTCAACTTGTCAAAGGATAAAATTTACGTAAATATTTAGATCATAGAAAATAAAGGAAATTTTCAAATATGATTTTCAGTTTGTCAGTGTACTTGTTGTCATTGGATGCTTGAATAGGGAAAAGGACATCAAGGGAACTTGAAATGTAAAATATGGATTAAATTTATTATCATCAACTTTGGTGGTTAGGTAACTTGAACACGGTGTCCCTTTAACTTAAAAGGATTTTTTCTAGGAACCAACCTACGTCACTTATCAAAATGCAGTATGGACTCTTAAATCACTTTGGGTAGTTGCCCCAAAGGAACAAGCTTCTGTAAGTGATGATGGATGGAACACGTTAGAGTGTCAAAGAATGAATAATATGTATATTCAGAGTTCTTTGAGAAGGAAATGATCACTTTCTTGTGATACCTGGGAATCTATGGGATAGAGGTTTGATATCTGAGAAATTTAGTTTTAGTTACCTCAATACTAGGTATAATAGAAGCTTAATTTAGTGAAAAGACATCAGTGAGAGGGAGACTCATAGGCATATAGCTGACTGCATACATGTCGTCACACAAGCATGTTCCCCAATCTACTTAAGACTTTTGTCAATATTTGATTGCTTTTAACCAGTAGTACTGTCACATCTTTGAGAAGCTAAGAAAAGCAAAGCATGTTTCCCAAAAGAAGAGGAAGGAAATCAAAGCTTTTGCTGACTTTCATGAGAAAAGCTTGTTTTCAAAATTGGTTTTGCTTGTTCTCTTAGTACATAACAAGATTGTTAAAATTATGATATGGACCGCAGGATCCCACGATCCTATGGCCTAGATAAAAGCTGGTGAGTCGGCTTGGATGTCAGATCAGAATTAAGCTGGGCTCAGGTTAACTTGTGCGTCGAGTCGGTAAGCTCAACACAAAAGAGAAGAGAGAGAGAGAGATAGAGAGAGAGAGAGACACACACACACGGCTCTACCTTTTCCCAATAGCATGACTGCTGTTGGTGGTGAATTTTAGAAAGCCGGTTGTTGCCTGCTGCCTTCCGGCTCTCTCAAATGACAAATCATCCTTCAATGATGAGCTGTCTCTCTCTGGTTCTCAAGCCTTAGTTGCTATTGTTGTCGTTTTCTTTTTGAGTAAAATATGGAGCAACAAAATTGAAATATAATGGGACCCAATTTGGTTTTTTCCTTAGGAGGTACTGGGAAGGAATTGGAATGTAATAATGTGGATTCTTACAGTAGAAAAAGAGTCTCTGTTGTCTCAAACATTGTGCCTATGGGGTACGGACAAAGGTAGAGGAAAAAGCCAAAGATTTTACATAATGTTACTTTTGTTTTTGATTGGAAAATCAATCTGAATCTTTTTTGGTACCCTTCGCTCGATGAGAAAGTGGGTCAGATATTACAAGATCAACAGACCTATGGGAACTTGAGGAATGATGGAAGGGAACAAAGAGGGGAAAGGAAAAAGAAAAGATTAAAAATAAGGGAGCTATAAAAAGAGAAAAAGATTAGAATAATACTTTGCAACTTTAGCAAAGAACTGCTACTTGTAGGTCACTCCTTAATCCTCACTGAACGAATAACTACTTGTCTCTCCTCAGTTCCCAGTCCTCACCGAACATTACTTTGCCCTCTCCCTTTCCCCAACTACTTTAGTGCAGTCTTTTGTATGGTGTGTTTAGCTGCTATACCTAGATGCATTGGGTCATGTTTGATGTGATTTAGTAGTTTGTTGAATATTATGAAATATATGGTTTACATATTGGTGCAATCTTTCATATGTTGTTTTTAGCTACTACTTCGTCATAAACAATATGGTGCTAGCCACTTGCATTTATTTTTCTTCTATTGGACCATCATAGTATACCAAATTGTGATGCAAAGTGTGATTGAAGGCAGCTTGTTCTTGTAGGATGATTTAACCTTTTGCCAATAAAGTTGTGTGGCAGAATGTGTTCCAATGTGGATAGTTTATTTTAGTTAGTTTCATGGTATAACTTCATTTCCTGTATGATTTCACATCTTAGGCTTGACTGATCATGGGAGAGGATTTTGTCATAGATGAAATAAATTCATTTCATAACCTGAACTGAAAGGCCATGAAGACTAGGTTGTTTTTGTCTCGTAAGGATCCAGTGGAAGAAATTCCATGTTCTATGCTGGTGCATCTAAATAAAATAATTTTCAAATGCAAGTTGGTAAAGAACAAATTTTATATGCATCTTTACTGTTGCTTGTTCACAAGTTCAAAGAAACCAAAATATGACATTGGTAACACAAAGTTTCCATCACTAATATACAAAGTTCTTTAAATATTTCAAACCCTTGAAATATTTAAAGAACTAATACAATCATTCTTTTTGTAAGCGGGTATCTTTCTTGAATTGAGATGAGCATATTCTTGAATTGTATAATCGAACCCTTGAAACCTGAAAAAAAATAAAACATAAAATAAAAAATTATTATTCATCAAATATTAAACACTTATGAAATTATGAATTTACTTTAATTAAAATGCAATTATAAGCATAAGAACATATGAGAGACTAAAATTTAATAAAAAATCATTTATAAAGATTTTTGATATTTAATTTTGTCTAAATTGTATAATCATACAATTCTATCGTCTGAGTTTATGATCCCTTTTGCAGTCCTAGGTAGGAAAAAAAGGTTTGCAACCTTGGTAAAGTCAACAAAATTTCTCTTTCTGATTAGCTTCTCAAGTTGCATTTGAATTTTGTCGTATTTATGTTCTTTTTGGGTATCTTGGAGCATTATTATGTACCAATTGATTGAATGTGTTATTATGCTGAATATATGTTTTTATGTTCCAATCTGCTTTCAGACTCGTAACTGTGGCACTTTGCTTTATTTTATCATGCTGACTCATCTGTATCTTTTCATTATTTAGTTTGTATGACCCAATATTTCTATATAACATGATATGATTTCTCTTAATATGAACTTGGGTCTCTAGATTGTTAAAAGCTGGGTGAAGCAGTTAACTCGTCAAAGGGGTTACTCTGATCAAATGGTTGAAGAGGCCAATGCTGTCATTTTTACATTTGGATCTTATCGTTTGGGGGTAAGAGATCAACAAGCTTGATTTTACATGATGCTTAATTTTTTTTTCATCTTTGATCTTTATTTCTTATGGAGTTTCCTTTGTTAAGCCTTCGTTAATTGTGTGTATGAATAAGGACATGCAATGTTGTCAAACTTGCATATTTACCTAGGAACAGGGGAGGGTCCATAAACTTGGATTGTGGAATCAGATCATAGGAAACTACAAATCTAATAAACATTACTTTTAGAAACCATACATCATAATGTCATAAATAATTATTCTTTTCAAATAACCAAGTAATAATAATGGTTGGACTGATATGTACCAATTGGTATTTCACGTGTCGAACTAAAAATTGATATTGGACCGTATAGCTTTGTACCAATCAATATTCAATTTCTATTATTTTCAATGATACTGGACAATGCAGGTCGGTATCATGCCTGGTATCACCGATAACTTATTCAACAACGTGCCAAAACTTGTATAGATTGAGACGAGAAACCTTGCTTATTAAAATTTTAAACCAAATGTGACTCATTTCTAGGATCAAAACGTCATAATAATTTACTATTTGTCAAGAAACATGTTGCTATCAGCAGCATTTTGTGAATATTAATATATTATAAGACCAAAATGACAAGAAGTATATCATAAATATAGGCATGAAATGATGATTTAGACACACACTTGAATATTAAGTCCATTGCATGAGTTGTGGTTGCAGTTGCTAGCCATGGAAGGAGGGAAGGAGAGAGGGGGAGAAGATAGGTTGCAGCTGTAGTTGCTGCCATGGAGGGAAGGGAGAGAAGTGGCACAGTGGTAGTAACTGTTGTCCATGGAGAGAGGGGAGGAGAGGGGGAAGAGATGACAAGATAGAGTGGAGAGGATGGAAGACAGAGGGGAGGGTGACAACAGTTTTTGGCTGCAGATAGAGTTAAGAATAAAGATGGGAGAGGAAGAGGAAAGAGAAGAAGAGGAGGGGAGGGAAGAGAGTCTATGCCTTTATTTGGAGAAAGGAGGCAGTGACAACGATAGTGACTAGGTGGAATTGGAGGGCTTCAAGTCAAAAACCAACTTGGCTGACTTGAGTCTACTCGTTTAAGTTGACAGAGTTATGAATTCAAATGCTAGTCATTATGGTGCATACCGATCAGTCGAACCAAGGATTGGTATTTAAATCCTTGTACTGAGTCAACTCAATAGTTGACTTGGAATCACTGGTAGCTCTGGTTTATTATACGGTCTGGCTTGTACAATTGGATATGGGCCGTAGGATGTGTGATCTTATGCCCCAAATGAGTTTAACAGCTATAAGAACATGTATGATTTAGAACGGAATTTTCGACTATTGACTTCAACGGGGAACATAGTTTTACTTCTAGCTGCCTACAAATACAACATCATGTTGTTTTATCTTCTGTCCTTAAAATTGCACAAGTAGTTGGTTCATCACCATTTCAGTCTACATTTATTGCCATTTCAGTCTGGTTTTATAAGCTACCTGGATTGTAGGTGAGCATGACATTCTTTTGTCATGTATAATGTCTATGTGGAAGCTCCATGCCTAAAGGAGATATCACTTCTGATACATATATTGTATTTATCATGCATCTGGGAGTTGCAAATATTGATAATTCTGTTGCTTCTTTTTGTTGTTGCTTTATTGAGCTATCATAGTTTCAAACTGAAGACATGAGAAAGCTTGAAAGCAAGGCTGTCCATATTGTAGAAACTTATTGAAATATTGTAGAAACTTATTTGTTCAATTCTAAGAACTTTTGTCAACTTGAAAAGTTTTGGTGTGTTTTAGCCTGTTCACTGGTGTTGGCTGAACTCAAATAATTTCTTGAGTTCAGCCATGATGTTGGCTCATGATTCACTCTCCACATATGGTAACTGTTTGAATGAAGTAGCATGTTTTGGCTGAATGTCTCAAGCCAGGATTTAGTTCAGTAATGGACTTTGGGTTTGGAAACTTGTGGACTAGAAGATTAGATTGATTAGCAATTTGACTAAAAAGAATTATTGATTATCCAAAAGATTAGTGTCTAATAAAGGTCAATATTAAAACATTACCAGTTCAACTGATCATGGGACTGCTTTTTTGTAGTCTTTTTCATGTGTAGCTTGTCTTGTTTAGTGTTTATCTAACAAGTTGCTTTCCTTTGGCTTATATTTCTTTCCTTTTGTTTTGATTTCCCATTCACAATTTGCTGTTCCTGTAAGTTTCTCATGATTTTCTATTTCTTATTTCTAAGGTTGTTCAGATGAGTAGTACTTTGAACCAAGGAGCTCTTACAAATACTTTAAAAAATTGTTGTCTTATGGCAGGTTCACGGACCAGGGTCTGACATTGATACGCTGTGTGTTGGGCCTTCCTATGTTAATCGAGAGGTTTAAACCTTTTCTTTTCAGAACTTTATCTGACTTCTGATTTGAGAAATATATCTCATATACTTTGATACCTAACTTTCTGGGAACCTTTTGCAGGAAGACTTCTTCATTGTTTTGCATGACATTTTGGCTGAAATGGAGGAAGTTTCTGAACTGCAACCAGTGCCTGATGCTCATGTTCCTGTTATGAGATTTAAATTTCACGGGATATCCATCGATCTTCTTTATGCCAGTATATCACAGTTAGTTGTTCCAGAGGTAGGTTCATAATGTGAAACCCAGTTTGTTAGGTCTTGAAGTGGGATGTCTCTTACTCACTGGTCAACTTGTCTAGCTTCCCTTATCTATTTACTTCACAAGTTCAATTGCCTTTTACTGTATTCTGTCATTCGGCTTGTCTAATTCTCTGACTTTCCAATAGATGGCTTCCATTGGTATCTCAGTTAAGCATAAGAGAAGTTTTTTTTCTTTGCATTTCATTTTATTTATTGTTACAGAAGTCTGTTGCGCTAATTTGGGGAATTCATGCATGTCCTATTGCATGATTGTGTATAGAGTTCCCTGTTCTCCTAAAATTCCTTTCTAAACTTTATTCCTAGGTGTTGTTCTTCGACTGCCTTTTCTGCATTGCATTATGGCTCGTAATACTTTTTGAAGCTGTATACGTGACAAATACTGTAGAATGGCAGTCACCAGTGAATACTGTATACTGATTTTACATTAGGTGAGATTGTTAGCTTAATATAATAAACCTTTGATTCTTTTCACCATCCTACTTTTGTCCTCCGGATTCTTGATGAATGAGTGTCACTATCTTTCTCGTATTCCTCTTCTACTGTTGCTTATATTCTTGGATGTTTCCACAATAGTGAATTGTTGGGAGCTTCACATCTCTCTCTCTCTCTCTCTTGGCATATCCACTGGAAGGATCTCCTTCAGTTACTTACAACTTCCCAGTCTTTACCATTTCTGAACTATTGGCCTGTTAAGGGATCAATATCTGTTGACTGGCCCAGCAGCAAGTAATTCCTATCATGTGAATTACTTAATAGGCTTTTGGATCTCAAGCCAAGTGGCTCACATCTTGTTCCACATTCCCTAACTTGAACATGACATATTCTTTCCATCTTTACGTAACTTGTGTTTAACATGTATTTTACTTTATGCCTATCCCATCTGAATATGCAGGCATACATATTCAGTACAAGCTATATGTACTATGTAATCAATATTTTTAGTATTCCTTGATTCCTGTAAACTTTTTCTCTAATGTTTCCGCTATTATATCACTGAGAATCTCTGTTTATTTCTAGGTGTCTTGTTCTCTGGAGAAACATGTCTTTATATTTTCGTGCAGAAGTTTCAATTTTCATAATTGAAGTTATTTTGACATTATATATGTGGGCTAATTTTTGTTAAAAGATGCCTATAAGGTTGGAGAACTTAAGTTAGATTGTTTATGTATTTAATATTTTAATGTTTCTTCCGATTTCTGTCTTGTTCATTTACTTTATACCTGTTCTTTTGTTTCTCTTGTTTGTGAATTTGTACACAACTAATTTGCTCAAGCTGATTGGAAGAGTCTCCAAATGTTATCTGGTTGGTAATTTGAATTCACCCAAATGGTGTGGCTACTGTATAATGTGGTCACATTGAAACTATGGTATCATAATGTGGTCTTCCTTTTACGAACTTTTATGTAGGATTTGGACACCCATGTTATCTGGTTGGTAATTTGAATTCACCCAAATGGTGTGGCGGCTGTATAATGTGGTCACATTGAAACTATGGTATCATAATGTGGTCTTCCTTTTACTAACTTTTATGTAGGATTTGGACATCTCCCATGGATCTGTGCTTTACGATGTTGACGAGGCAACAGTTAGAAGTCTTAATGGTTGTAGGGTAGCAGACCAAATTCTTCGGTTGGTGCCAAAAATCGAGGTTATTATACTTGATTTTGCATTTTCTTTTCATATTTTTGCAGTCCTTTGGCTTTAATCCTGAGAGTCAATATTTTTTTTGTAGAATTTTCGAACAACTCTCAGATGCTTGAAGTTCTGGGCTAAGAAGCGGGGAGTTTATTCAAATGTAAGCTATCATTGTTTTGTAATTTTTACAACTGATTAACTATTTTAATATGACTCATTTATTACATTTCTCTGTTCAGGTGACTGGATTTCTTGGGGGTGTAAATTGGGCTCTGTTGGTTGCTCGTGTCTGTCAGCTTTATCCTAATGCTGTCCCAAGTATGCTAGTATCACGATTCTTCAGAGTTTATACTCAGTGGCGCTGGCCAAATCCAGTAATGTTGTGTGCTACTGAGGAAGATGAACTTGGTCTCCCTGTGTGGGATCCGCGTAAGAACCCACGAGATCGAACTCACCATATGCCTATTATTACTCCGGCATATCCATGCATGAACTCTAGTTATAACGTATCAACAAGCACATTAAGAGTTATGATGGAACAATTTCAAATTGGCAACATGACCTGTGAGGTCTATACTTAATTACTTAATGACTTCCTCTGAGGTATTGTTGAGAAACTGAATTTTGCTTTAATACCTTTATATTCATTCTTGCAGGATATTGAGTTGAATAAGGCAGGTTGGAGTGCTTTGTTTGAGTCTTACCTTTTCTTTGAGACATACAGAAACTATCTCCAGATTGATATTGTAGCTGCTGATTCTGAGGATCTAAGGTTATGGAAGGGGTGGGTTGAATCACGTCTGAGGCAGTTGACTCTGAAGGTACTTCCAGTTGTTTTTGGATTCCGTGTGCCTTGTGATCTTGCTTGTCCCAGGTTTATCTGATATGATTCTGCATTCAAAGGATCGAGAAATTAATCATTTTGCTTGTTCTCTCTCTGAAAAACTTCTTCCTCTTTTCTTCTCAAACAGATTGAGCGGGACACCTATGGCATGCTGCAGTGCCATCCATACCCCAATGAGTATGTAGATCACTCCAGACAGTGGTCACATTGTGCCTTCTTTATGGGCTTGCAAAGGAAACAAGGGGTGAAGATCCAAGAAGGCCAACAGTTTGATATACGTGGAACCGTTGATGAGTTTAGGCATGAAGTGAACATGTATATGTTCTGGAAACCTAGGATGGAAATATATGTTTCTCATGTTCGTAGAAAGCAGCTACCTTCTTATGTTTTTCCAGTAGGACATAAGAGACCTCGTCCATCCAGACCCATAGGCCAGCAACTGATTGATAAAACTTCTGGTGAAGATTCATGTGATGAATGTCAAGGAGGACCATCGGTGCTTCCACGTAAGAGAAGAATGAATGCTGATTACTTGGATGATAGAGCAAACAAACTTGAGAAGCAGGCATCGATTAATTCAAGCTGGGAGAAATTTCCAAACTCTGACCAACACAATCATGTAGATGTAGATGAGAATTGGAGCAAGAGGAAAAAGGATGAACCACATGAAGTTGTCTTTAAGCAAGTTAGCTATGGTTCTGTTTGCCTGAGCTGGCAGCTGCAAGCATTTGCTTCTAACATCGATAACATATCAGGTATGTTTTTCCAATGATCTCGGGGAATAGTTGTTAATTTGAAGCAGAATTTGCTTCTTGTTGATGTCAATACGTGTTTTTATTGACAGAGCGGATACCTAATGACATAGTTTGTTTCAAAGCTCATAGTTTGGAGAACTTGGCTGTAGTTGGCAGCAGTGGTGTGGATGATGGCACGGAAGGACCTTTTGGAGATGACCAAGATGGCAATGGAGTGAAGCTGGTAAATGGAATTTCACATTTTGGAAGTGGCAAGGCTTCAGCGGGAAAGCTGTTCTGCAATTCAGAGACATTTGAGGCGGTGGTTATGCAACAGCTTGCTGGCAGTGATAGCACCAGTTTGGATGACGGAAAAGATCTACTGCACTATGGTAGGCAGGGAGCCAACGTAGAGATGGATAACTTGAATGGATCAGCACGAGATGGTGTGGGAGATACCTTAAAGGTCTTGCTTGTGTTGTATGCTTCCCTTGTTCACATATGCATTGTCGATATTACATATTGTTGACTGATTATGTTTGCTTTATCTTCTGTTTGTACTTAATTTTGTAAAGCCAAACTTTGCATTTGGAGTGGCCCTTCAAAAAGCTCATGGAGTGACTGCTAATGCTGCACAGAAACCATCACTAAGGCATGCCTCGATGAACCCTATATTCTACTTTGTGATCACTAATGCTGTGTTTTCTTTATGCTATTCTGCTTGTTGTATTGTTTTTCCATCTTTGTGGCAGTCTCAGTCTAATTTCGAAGGCATGAAGTTCTGAGGATGGTTGGGACACTGAAAAGGAAGCGACAACCTGAATTGCCATTTTGTAGGAAGGAAAGCCTGATCTGCAATTGGTGGGTAAGTTTTACTGGATTTAACAAAGTTTATGTTATGCATGCAATTGAATTGGTATGAACAAGTGGAAGAACTGATGGGGAGGTGTACTATTCTAAGCAAGCTGTTCTAACAATCTGCGACAGAAAGTTTATATATACAATCATCTTGAAGATGATCTAGCAGATGTTTTGAGATTGGAGACTCATTCTGCATGTCTGGTCAACCGGTCGTGGTACAAAGACTGCCAACGTGCCTCATGACAGATCACTGAGGCGTTATTTTTGTTTCTATTTTATTAGGACTGTACACTTGTATTGCCTTGTAAAATATTACTTCCATGTTGGAGTTCATTTTGTATCGCTACTGAGTTAACTGAATCAATAGAAGCCAGACAGTTGCTTGCATATATGTTGATGTGTGCCTGGGTTACCTAACTGTTCTATGCCCCTGGGGTGATGGGTAATGTCCAAATATACTCCTGTTGTGAGCTTAAATGTCCAAATTTGCGTATCTCCTATGCCCCTAGCATATCTTAAATGTCCCCTGATGTGTGTGTGTCTATATATATATATATATATATATATATATATATATATATATATATATATATATATATATATATATATATATATATTATACACACACACACACACTGAAAACGTCTTTGACATTTTTAGTACTCAATATATGTTCTTTTACCTTAAAGGGACAAAGGGTGGATCCACTTTTGTGAAAGAAAGGGTGGACTGAATGATTATTTCGGACGTGTTAAAAAAGTGAAATAAATCGATTATTGTATATATAATAATTATATATATATATATAATTATTATTTCGGACGTGTTAAAAAAGTGAAATAAATCGATTGACTTGGTGGGCTTTTGGTATAATCCGTATGAATTATATAAAAAAATAATCTAATTTTGTAATACAATGAATGATTACTTAAAATACTTTTATCAATTATTATTATTATTATTATTATTATTATTATTATTATTATTATTATTATTATTATTATTATTATTATCAAATTTGTACTTCCTTTCAAGTATCAGAATTGAACGATATTCCATCGGTTTGCCACTAGTTTTACCTTTTTGTAAGTAGTAGATAGATGCCTCAAAAATATCAAGATTCTATTATGGAACCATGCAATTCCGACATGTAAAATTATGGATCAGATAACTAAATCATAGTGAAATGATGAGAAAGTGATTTTCACTTTTGACCAAATGCTTTAATCAATTTCTATAGTTCTACCAAATTAGAAATAATTTTATGGTCTTTGTTAATTGACAACATAAATAGCATACCTGAAGAGCATGGTGTCCCACAATATGGCAAACCTTCGCTTATACGATTCACCAAATCTAGCATACCTGAAGAGCATGACAACTTTATTCGAAGACACAATCATTTACGAGGGAAATTTGATTATGTTACTAAACAAACTTGGAATGCAGGGGCTCAATCAAGCTTAGGAAGCCGTGTTGTGCTATCGATATGCACGTATTTGCGTTATTATTCTTATCGCTGGTAGCTATTCAGTACTGTTCTTCGTCAAAGGGAAGCCATACTTGAAGAAGAAAGTGTGGGGCTATTTGTTTATCCTTTGTTTTCTTCTGTCTATTCTTCTTTGCCTTTTCTACAAGCATTACTCTCATTCAGTGATTCCCTCCTTCTCATCATTTGGATGCCCGATGAGCGGGCGGGGGGAAAACAAGATTCTGAAAGAGCCCAAGATGCATGGGTTGCTACTATCCTATGCTTTCAGTGATGCTCCAGACATACGTGGCCTCGAGAAGAATCAGTAATATCGGATGATTCTTTTGGAAAGTAAAGTTAACCTTTGGATGTCATAAAGATTAGTTTGTCGCATACGAAGCATGAACATGTCGATAAGGATGTTAGGCGAGAATCATAATGATCGGACCAATCATGCATTGCATCCTGCTACTTTTGCTCCTTTAGCAAAGTAGCGGAAGGGAAAAGCCAACACTGGAAGCCATCCGAGAGAGCTACCGGAAGTGTTACTCCATCCTACTCCTATTGGATCGGAATAAAGATAGCATTTCGAAAATGTCTTGTTCTCATTCTCATCTTTTCTTTTCCATGTGCTGCAGGAGATAGAGAGGCAAGACAATGGCTACTACTTCACGGACTTCTTTTATACTTGGGTTCTTCAAATTTAATGGACAGTTTCTTCTTGTTGGCAATTTTTCAGGAGTATTAAGGAGAAGAGTATTTTCCTTGTCAGATCTTATGAACCTACTCCGATGACCGGGAATGATGTGATCTGGTTGGCCTCTGTTTATGTCACTGACACTGGCTGTAATCAGCCTCCAAATGCTGAAGGAGAAGGAAGATTATTTTTGATGAAAATGGTGGACAGGAGTGGTAACTCCTCGACAAGCGATGTTGATCACAAGAACATACATACCGCTATACATTTGATGATCTTTGGCATGTGGTAGAATATCTGATGGCATTCGTATTAGATATGCTTTACATATTGTGATCCTTTCTGGAAATAAACATATTAATTGGTCAGAAGCTCATGAAGCGGCGCCTTCGATATCTGCTTACGGTTTGATCTGAGAGTTACATCCTGTGGGGTGCCATATGTCTTACTCTTTATGTGCATGGGAGTAATCTAATGCTGAAGTGATATCGGTGCCAAGAAGGTGGTGGATATTTTGCAGATGCAAAGAACACTTATTTAGTTGATCAGCTGCTGAAGGAGGTCAATTGTTGATGTCACTGGGAAAAACCATTCCATGCTCTCTCTCTAAAAGCTTCTTCTTGACCTGCAATGTTTAGCTGCTCTATCTAAGATATCATCAAGTAAAGCTCAAGAATTGCATATAAAAATGTCACAGGATGATTGGATTAAGCCAAGGAATACATAGCTGTAGTAGAATTATACTTGTTGTAGATACAGTAGTTGTCTTTTCTTCATGAACTCAGATGAGATTGTAGCAGTGACTTCAGCCAAGTTAATTGGACTATGGATTGGGTTACTGTCCATCTCTTGGATTTGCAACTGAACCTGTCCCACCAGAGTGCTGCCGGTGGATTATGTGCAGTGGTGATAGACATCAAAAGTCGATTTCCTGGTCTATAAATATCAGTCCACCATGGTTCTTCATATCTCATCAGCACTTACTGCCTCTGCACTCCGCCCCTTGCTCTGTTTCTGCTTTCACAACACTTATCCAGAGATGGAGAATGCTTCTGGCTTGCAGCGCCAGCTTGCTAGCATGAAGAAGGACCTCTTTGATCAGGTTGGGTTTCACCTCTCCATCTTGCTATTTTCTTTGTGCTTATCAGGTGCTCTCAGTCCAGGCAAAGCCTTCAATGGTTGTGGTGACTGCAAGAAATGGACTCGATTGCCGCACACGATCATCATCAGTATGGTTTTCATCTGGCCAACTTTATTGTGGTGGCCTTAAGTGAATACACTAAATGATCAGGTGGAAACCATGAAATATCAATCATTGCTAAAGTAATAGATTCATATCTCTCTCTCTCTCTCTCTCTCTCTCTCTCTCTCTCTCTCTCTCTCTCTCTCTCTCTATATATATATATATATATATGTATATATATATATATATGTATATATATATATATATGTATATATATATATAGGTATATATATGTATATGTATATATATATGTATATGTATATATATATGTATATATGTATATATATATATATATGCATATATATGTATATATATGTATGCATATATATATGTATATATATATATGTATGTATATATATATATATGTATATATATACATATATACATGTGTATATTTATATGTATATATATATATGTGTAGGTATATATACATATATACATATATACATATATATATATATATATTTATATATATACACATATATATACATATGTATATATACATATATATATATGTATATATACCATGTCAAGTGAGTTAAGTAGTTGCCACTAGAGAAATCTATGTGATTTGTCTGTGTTTGGTGTCCAGATGCATTGAGAACCTTGTAGCCTTATCTAGAATATGATTAAGTCACTTGTCACGAAGCTTCTTGACTGGTCTCAAATTGTTCCATTTATTCACTTATCATTATAACAAGGTATATATATATATATATATATATATATATATATATATATATATATATATATATATATATATATATATATATATATATATATATATAATAATGATAATAATAAATAAGAATAATAATATTATTATTAAAGTATAAGTTTCAATTATTTGAGATCGATATATTGATTTTTTGTTGTTATTGAGATATATAAAAAAATATAAGTTTATTTAAGTTCAGAGCATTTAAATTTGTATTTATAATTTCTATTAGAATATTTTTTACATCATCTTCTATATGTTTTTAAGTCACTAATATTGATCATTTTATGTCACTAATATTAATCATTTTACCTCTTTTGACTATTATTTACAGGTATCCATATCATTTTAAATAATTTTTATTTTATTTTTTATCAAAATAATATATAATTATTCACAAATAAAAATATTTCTTTCCCTATCTTTTTTAATAACTCTACATATTCATCTTAATATTATTATACAACACAACTTTTTTGTATATGTTATTTCTTAACTAATCAATACTCAGATCCATAAAATTATTTTAGTGGTCTCACAACTATCTTATAAAAAAATTAATTTTAAAATTACTCAATGATTATTCCTGACTTGTAACGTCTCTCACTATTTTAATCTTCTTGTTTTTATTCTATGAATAATATATTTATCGATATCTCTATCATGTTAAATAATTAATCTAAGATATCTAAAACTTTTTACTTAAAGTCTTTTTGTCTATCTAATATAAAATTAAAATTATATTTTATTCTTTCACTTAAAATTAACTACACTATTCTTCAGTTTATTCTTAAAATTCTTAAAATTATAATTTATACATTCAGTCTTAATCCTATTTAATTTAAGACCTCTAGTTTTTAAATCTTACTTATATATCTCGGGTTTAAAATTAATTTCACTAATTTTTTTAAAAATATGTATAAATTTATTGTTGTGTTCAATATAACTACAATTAATCTAAATTGAAGTTCTATACCAAGTCACAAGTTAACAAAACCAAGGCTTCAGAGTTCACTACACATCACCCCATCAATATTTTGATTGCATCCTTTTGGCAGTATCTTTGTACATGCAACTGTATTTTTCTTCTTATACAAATACGTGGTCATGTTTACTTACACAACATCAGTTTATAGATTTAGTCTCGTATTGCAGGGGTACTTGGATGAACAATTTGATCAGCTAGAGGAGTTGCAGGATGAATCCAGCCCTAATTTTGTGGAAGAAGTTGTCACATTGTTCTTCAGGGATTCATCCAGATTGATGGCCAACATTGACGACGCCCTGTACGCACATCTCTCACCACAGTAATCTGCACGTAGAGAGTTCACTTATGCTAATACCATCAACTTCTGTGCAGCCAGCGGTGCCCTCGAGATTTCCATAGGCTGGACAACTTCTTGCACCGATTGAAGGGCAGTGCTTCCAGGTAAACACTCGGTGCCCATATATATACACACGCATACGACATCCAAGGTTGACTAATGTAGGCTTAGGGAATTGGTGTAGCATCGGTGCTGCAAAGATGAAGAACGAGTGCACCAGTTTCAGAGAATTCTGCAGTGAAGAAAACCTTGACGGGTGCTTCTCTTTCCTCGACCACGCTCGTTCACTCAGTTACTTCCATGACTGTCTGTTCATGCATCACTAACCATACATCCACGCTCGTTCAGATGCCTGAGATCGTTTCAGAAGGTGAAGAATGACCACACCATCTTGAGGCAGAAGCTGGAAAACTACTTGCAGGTTGCATTCGAGCCAAACCCTTTACCTTTACGTGTCCTGAGTTCCGTCTCCTCAAACTCGTTGAGTAGCTCTCACTTGTGTTGTGGCAGTTGCTGAGGCAAGTTGGCCCCGTCGACAAAGCATCTCGCTCTGGTAGCTGAGAAGACCGGAGAGGACGTCGCCCACCAACCCTTGCGCCAATGTGAGCGAGCGTTCCCATTGAAGTGACTATATATATATATATATATATATATCCTCTCAAGTCAAGTCTCTATTACTTATATGAAGTGACTTTTTACACCTTTTCGAATAACAAGCAAAGAAAAAAAAAAAGATTTTCTTCGATTTTGTTCGAAGTAGGAATGAGAATGAGTAGGAAAACTTACATTGTCTCTTCCCAAACCCAATTTATGATTTACTTAAACTCATACCAAAATTAAACTTTATTTTTTTCTGAAAAATGTGATTTATGGAATCTTTATATAGGCATGAATATTGGAAAAAATCAACTCGTTGTCATTATTAAATTAATAATGATATGACCTTTGTGAATCTCACTTTACTCATCCTCACATAATTTTGAATATCTAATTGTTTAATTTTAATTACTTCTAAACTAGATTAAGAAGTAATCATCAAAAAATATTTATTTTTGTTTATCTTTGTAAACCCTTTTGTGAGTGGTGTCGCCCCAAATATTTTTCAACAGCAAGAACACATGGGATATTTCTCTCATGACACCGAGAGTGGATGATCCTCTATCGATACTCAATGGTCCTCGTAAGGTTGGCTATCACTCTCGATAACCGGCCGTGCTAGATCTGAAACATCGAAACATATAATTTTGGTATCAAAGAGTGTAGCATTCATACAGAATATCCTTGATTTCTTAAGTCTAAGGACCAGGTACACCATTGAGACTATGAAATCATTGTTTGATAATAATCCATCATCAATCATCTAGTATTCCATAAACGAATCAATCAGTGAACTCATTCCCTAATGAGCACCTGTATTGTATATTTAATCAAATTGAAGCCCGACTCAAATCGAATGATATAGTCTCGATTTCCTTTTGTTTGAAACTATCAAACCGTCAATCTGATTTAATTCTCTGATTAGCTTAAGTTCCAAACCAATGCTAAAACACACAGATTTAATTTTAGTTATTAGTGATACGGATGTATTTCCTTTTTATGCTCTCTCTTTTCGTGTTGTACGAGTGAATATTTCCAAACGCCAAACGATTAGGGCTGACTTATTGGCGTTTAGTAGTTGGAATCGGATTCCATTTCTTATTCAACTAAAGAACCGACTCCAAAGTTGGTAGGTGTGACGTGTGGTTTGACTCATTGGAAGGAACACAGAAAAGACTCACAGCCACATATCTCATACTGCTATACCAAACGTGGTCTAAAAGCACCCTCGATTTAAAGCATGCAGGCGAAGAAGTCAATCGGGTTTGGTGGCGTTGACTAATTAACCCATCTCGGTCAAAATATATGACTCGTTTATTATTATTATTATTATTATTATTATTATTATTATTATTATTATTATTATTATTATTATTATTATTATATGAATCGGCCGGTCGAGTTCACGTGTGTTGGAAATGAACAAGTATCATAAGTATTTGGATGTTGGCTAAACATGCATCATCTCACTTATATATATATATATATATATATATATATATATATATATATATAAAAGGTTTCATTTTACACACCTTTAAGAATCAAAAGTCCAACACCACACCTCGGCGAGAAGAATTTAAGAGAGATGTGCACCTCTAGTCCACTCTGCTTTGGCTGATGCCAGGTAGAGTCTTGTGTCTTCTAGTATTCTACAGATGACAGCAACGCCGTGAAGTAAACTGTTCCTTCTTCCCTTTGTTCGTCCACATGCTGACACACCTGATCTCATTCATCCACCACAAGGCGGCAAGAAGAAACCTCGGAATCAATGCATCAATTCTGGGTGGGATCGTCTCCATGCATCTCCATGGAAGATTTGTCCTGCCTACCGCAAGCAGACTCGGTCAAGAATATTTAGGTCTTAAAGTATGCATACAATTGATTACATCCCATGCACGTTTGTGCATTGAATTCTAGGCAATTAATTTAAGACTCTACATATTATGTTATTCATGACGCACAAAAAGTAACGATGCACCAAATATCACGCCCTTTAAATTATCCATCTCGATCAAACCGGTTTAACCAGACCGGACGTTCGATTTCAAATCATCGTCCCTGTTCGAGTGTCGTATCATTGCGGGAAAGAAAGGACGCAACGTTCTCCATCTCCCCGGAACAACGAGGCTCGAAGTCACCACGACCAGGTGAACGAAGAGTGCAGCACCAGGGAAAGTGGCGTGTGATGATGGTATGTGACCAGGAAGCCAACGGTTGGCTTCGCTTCCGCTTTTAAGCTCTGGCAGCGACAACGACGACGACCACGGCGCACTAGAACGACAATCCAGTGATCCACGTGTACGGATAGAGTTGCCAAAGCTTGATGTTTAAATCAAATTAACAACGAGCCGACCCGACCGGGTCGAGTCAATACAAGAATAGAACCGGGTCGGGCCGGTGGGTTCGCTAGCTAATTGGGCGAAGTTACATTAAAGTATCGGTGAATCGGTGAATTGTACCTAAAATCGCTGCCGATTGACTGCGACCAAGTAAGCGGTCGAAGCTTGTAAGAAACGATGAGCTCCATACCAACCGCGCTGCTTCGTTGGTCAATAGTGTCGGCCTCGTCGCCTCGTGTGTGTGCGTATATAGAAAAGGGCTTTCCCACTACCACGCCCCAACTCCTCCTCCCAATCCTTTCTTGCTGGCCTCCTCCTTAGCTTCTTCTGTACGCTCCTCTACTGTACATAGTACGCGACGGAGGTGTGGGACACGGAAGGGAGAGGAGAGGTAAAGAGATGGAGGGCATGGAGAGGGCGTGGGACTCCGGGCGGCGGGCGAGCAGGAGCCTGAGCCGGAGCATCAGCAGGGGGATGGGCATGGGGAACTGGGGGATGGAGGACGTGTTCGCGCGGTCGAGCACGCGGGGGAGGTCGTGGGGTAGCCGGAGCGGGGTGGACGACGACGAGGAGGCGCTGCGGTGGGCCGCGCTGGAGAAGCTCCCCACCTACAGCCGCCTGCGCACCGGGATCCTCCGGTCGGTGGTGGCGGAAGGGGAGCAGGGGCGGCGGCAGTACCAGCACAAGGAGGTGGACGTGCGCAAGCTGGGCGTCAACGAGCGCCAGGAGTTCATCGAGCGCGTCTTCAAGGTCGCCGAGGAGGACAACGAGCGCTTCCTCAAGAAGCTCCGCAACCGAATCGACAAGTCAGTCAGTTCTCCCTCCTCCTCCTCCTCCTCCTCCTCCTCCTCCTCTGGTGTTGCACGTTACAACCCACCAAGCAAGCCATTAACCGTGACAAACAGTACCTGCCAATAATTTCTTTTTCCTTTCCCTTCTTTATGACAAGGATTACTCCATAAATGGATCACCCAAAGCATACTAAGCTGCCGTAAGGAATCTAGAGGCCATGAGAGAGACAGAGAGGTTAGAAGTTGGAGATGCCATCTTCTAAGCTATTATCGTGTCCTTTTCCCTAATTTAACTTATTCAACACCTTAAATTACAAGTGCATCGGTCATCCAGAAGATAAACAATAGTTCGCAGGAAGTTTCTTAGCAATTGGTTGATTTCCAATCACTACAGTACAAATGCTTCTCTCTCCATAATCTAATGCTTATGGACTTGAAAGCAATGGGCGGCTGTCATGATGGTGATCGCACAAGTTCTCCGACAATTTGAGACTTGTTTAGCTACATATCACCATCGAAATGATGCAGCTTCTCTTTGACTGATTCCATGTTTGTGATGCAGGGTTGGCATCCAATTACCAACGGTGGAGGTGAGGTTCGAGCATCTGAACGTGGAAGCCAAATGCCATGTGGGGAACAGGGCTCTGCCGTCGCTGGCGAACACGGCCAGGGACATCGCCGAGTCGGCCGTCGGCCTCTTGGGAATCAACCTCACCAAGAGAACCTCTCTCACCATCCTCAAAGATATCTCGGGAATCATACAACCCTCGAGGTGAACACACTCCAACAAGTTGCAGACATATGAATCGACTCCACTAAAATGGCTAGCTAACAATGGTGATATTTCAGGATGACACTTCTATTAGGCCCTCCGTCATCTGGGAAGACCACCCTTTTGTTAGCTTTAGCTGGAAAACTAGACCCAACTTTGAAGGTTGGTGCCCGACCTCTTTCTTCCTGGGTTTAGTTCGAGCAACCTGAAATAACGCAAATCCTCGACTTGCAGACCAGAGGAGAGATATCATACAATGGATACAGGTTGGAGGAGTTCGTGCCTCAGAAAACTGCAGCTTACATTAGCCAGAATGATGTTCATGTGGGCGAGATGACAGTCAAAGAAACATTCGACTTCTCTGCGAGGTGTCAAGGCGTAGGATCTCGATACGGTACTGATTCAACCCCGTCCCTTTCTCGCCTACAAACGTTGAAAAGCTAGTAGTGTAGAATTTGAGGTTGTGATTCGTGCTGCCGCCGTCGTCATTGTGGATAAGGTTTCCGCCGAGTCCACAGAGTAGCTTGTACTGGAACCGAATGATGAAATGGCATGTTGTCAGATCTTCTGACGGAGCTGGCGAGGAGGGAGAAGGAAGGAGGAATTCTGCCAGAAGCTGAAGTGGATCTGTTCATGAAGGCCACGGCAATCGAAGGAGTGAAGAGCAGTCTGCAAACGGACTACACGCTCAGGGTACGTTCTTCTCACTCCTTTTGTGAACGCTTTCAAGGGGCGTCAATTTGGGTGGGTGGATTCTTGAGCTGGACGCCTCGGGAATCGAAGGAAAATGCTTCTAGATGCGGTGCTACTGTGGGCAAGAGCGGTGGTCGTCTGTGTTTGGCTTAGTCAACGATTTCGATCCGGCGGGTGGGGTCCACGGAAAGTGGATCCCATGGTGTGAATATTTAATAGATTTTTTTGAATAATAGAAAAAGAAGAAATTATATAAGATAATTTTCTTTCATATTTCAATATGAGAGTAATTAATTTGGGACTTTTTTTATTAAAAAATATCTTTTTCAATCATTATTATTATTATTATTATTATTATTATTCGTTCCAGTATAGTTTCATATTTGAGCTACAAGAGTTTTGTGGTGGAGTCACAGAGGATAAAGAAGAGGCTAAGCATGGCGTTGACTGTCGTTAAATGCTGCAGATACTTGGGCTGGACATTTGCGCCGATACAATTGTGGGCGATGAGATGCAGAGAGGGATCTCCGGAGGTCAAAGGAAGCGCGTCACCACAGGTTCTTACCTTGCAAATTAATCTTGGAACAGTGCTCGAACAGTTTCCTTCCTTGAATGCGGAACTCAAAGACTTGCATGGGGCATGGCGCGATGCAGGTGAGATGATCGTCGGGCCGACCAAAGTGCTGTTCATGGACGAAATATCGACCGGCCTCGACAGCTCCACCACCTTCCAGATCGTGAAATGCCTGCAGCAGATCGTCCACCTGGGTGAGGCCACCATCCTCATGTCCCTCCTTCAGCCGGCGCCCGAGACCTTCGAGCTCTTCGACGACATCATCCTCCTCTCCGAGGGCCAGATCGTGTACCAGGGCCCCCGCGAGTTTGTCCTCGAGTTCTTCGAGGCCTGCGGCTTCCGCTGCCCCGAGCGCAAAGGCACCGCCGACTTCTTGCAGGAGGTAAGTGAACAGAGCACCGGCTGCACTTCTCCCCGACCAGAAGCGTGCGCGCTCGACCCTCGATGATCTCGATCTTGGTCGCAGGTCACGTCGAGGAAGGACCAGGAGCAGTACTGGGCGGACAAGGAAAGGCCGTACCGCTACATCTCCGTCTCCGAGTTCGCGCAGTGCTTCAAGCGATTCCACGTCGGTCTTCGTCTGGAGAACGAGCTCTCCGTCCCCTTCGACAAGTCGCAGAGCCACAAGGCCGCCTTGGTCTTCTCCAAGAAGTCTGTTTCCACCTCCGAGCTCCTCAAGGCCTCGTTTGCCAAGGAATGGCTCCTCATCAAGCGCAACTCCTTCGTCTACATCTTCAAGACCGTTCAGGTAACGCCACAAACCCGTCGTCTTTGCTCGTTGCTCATCATCTCGATGTCCCACGATTGACATCGTCTTCCGGTTCGATCCGCGTGAAGATTGTCATGGTGGCGCTCATAGCGTCAACCGTGTTTCTGAGGACTCGCATGCACACGAGGAACGAGGACGACGGCGTCATCTACATTGGAGCGCTCCTCTTCGGGTTGATCGTCAACGTCTTCAATGGTTTCGCGGAGCTGTCCATCGCCATCTCGCGGCTCCCGGTGTTCTACAAGCACAGGGACCTGCTCTTCTATCCGGCATGGATATTCACCTTGCCCAACTTTCTCCTCCGGATTCCCATATCGATCCTGGAAACCGTGGTTTGGACTGTCATGACCTACTACACCATAGGCTATGCTCCGGAGGCCAGCAGGTAAACTTCGAGCTCAGCTCCAAAAGACTTGCTGATATGCTTTTCTGAGCCGTGGCGCTCACTGTTCTCTGCGTCACAGGTTCTTCAAGCAGCTGGTGCTGGTGTTCCTGATCCAGCAGATGGCGGCAGGGCTGTTCAGAACTGTCGCGGGTCTTTGTAGGTCCATGATCATCTCCAACACCGGTGGGGCTCTGTCCGTGCTCATCATCTTTGTTCTTGGAGGCTTCATTCTACCCAAAGGTACTCATTCAGGACACAAAACAGTGCAAGTCCATCTTACTGACAAGATCTTCACTGCTCACCGAACCTTCTCTTTCTTCGCCGACAGATGTGATTCCGAAATGGTGGATATGGGGCTTCTGGATTTCGCCACTTACCTACGGATACAATGCTTTAGCGGTGAACGAGTTTTTGGCTCCGAGGTGGATGAACAAACCGGTAAGTTCCTCGTTACCCATGAAACGTGATATCTTTTTGATAAGCCATCCTTTGTCGTCGTCGGCACAAACATAAAACCATACGAGCTCATCTAATGCGGATAATTCGACGCGACAAACGATAACCTATCACTCGTGCAGCTCCTATAAGTCTTATACTGTTTTGATGGAGAGATTTGTGCGTTCGGTGACAGTCATCAGATGATCGACCATTAGGAAGGGCAATCCTCGAAAACGCTAATGTCTTTCCGGAGGCTAGATGGTATTGGATTGGTGCCGGTGCGCTTCTGGGATTCAGCATCCTCTTCAATTTGCTTTTCACCTTCTTCCTCATGTATCTGAATCGTAAGGCCTCAACCTGTCTCTCTCCGTACATTTCACCTTCCCGTTCTTCTCGGTTGAGCTCAGATTGTTCTTCGACGCAGCTATCGGAAAACCGCAAGCTGTTATATCTGAAGAAACAGCAGCAGAGATGGAGGAAAACCGAGACGAGACAAGAGAGTCGCCGAGAATCAGGAGGGCGGGCTCCGAGAACGATTCTTTACCTCGGGAACTGTCGAAGAGGGACGGAAACAATGCCAGTACGTGGCGGAATCAGAACACCAACGATCGCCTTTGTTGCTGTGTTCTAACTTGAGCTCATTCTCGCAGGAGAAATGATGGTGCTGCGGATGAGCCCCAGCGGGACGAACAGGCTCAACCGTGACATGTCCATCGATGAGGCCGCCACCGGCGTTGCTCCCAAAAGAGGAATGGTTCTTCCGTTCACGCCTCTGGCCATGTCCTTTGATGAAGTCAGTTACTATGTGGACATGCCTGCGGTGAGCTCTCTCAGTCATTTTTCGAGCTTTGAATCAAGTAGCATGAATCAGTAACGATGGATGCACCGATTTGCTCACCAGGAAATGAAAGATCAAGGAGTCACAGAAGATAGGCTGCAGCTCCTAAGGAACGTAACAGGGGCGTTCCGGCCGGGCGTCCTCACAGCCCTCATGGGCGTGAGTGGGGCTGGGAAAACCACCCTCATGGATGTTTTGGCTGGCAGAAAGACCGGTGGCTACGTCGAGGGAGATATCCGCATCTCCGGCTATCCCAAGAACCAAGAGACTTTCGCAAGGATTTCCGGGTATTGTGAGCAGAACGATATCCACTCACCTCAGGTCACCGTCCGGGAGTCCTTGATATACTCTGCTTTCCTCCGTCTCCCCAAGGAAGTCAGCGACGGAGAAAAGCTGGTGAGTCCAATTGGTCTTGGCATTCGTGCAGGGGAAGTGATATATGTGATGTACTAAAGGTAATCCCTGTGATCTCAGAAATTTGTCGATGAGGTGATGGAGCTGGTGGAGCTCGACAACCTGAGAGACGCCATAGTGGGACTGCCGGGCATCACAGGGCTGTCCACGGAACAAAGGAAGAGACTGACGATTGCCGTGGAACTCGTTGCTAATCCCTCGATCATCTTCATGGACGAACCAACCTCAGGCCTCGATGCAAGAGCAGCCGCCATCGTCATGAGAACCGTGAGGAACACAGTCGATACCGGAAGAACTGTTGTTTGTACGATCCACCAGCCAAGCATCGACATATTCGAGGCCTTCGATGAGGTCTGTCCATCTCGAAACGCTTCTCCGTGAGATCATACAATAATGCATGCATGCTTGCTTAATGCTTATGTTTCTGATCATGCAACAGCTGCTGCTCATGAAAAGAGGCGGCCAAGTGATCTACTCTGGACCATTGGGAAGAAACTCTCACAAGATAATCGAATACTTCGAGGTAAATTTGAAGTCATCATTAGCTGCATTGTTGATTACGGCATGGTGAGAACGAGAAACGACAGCTCTTGCTTTCCATGTTTCAGGCGATTCCTGGAGTTCCAAAGATCAAGGACAAGTACAATCCTGCGACATGGATGCTGGAAGTCAGTTCGGTTGCAGCTGAAGTACGTCTACAGATGGACTTCGCCGAGTACTACAAATCATCAGCTCTCTACCAGTAAGTAGTGAAACTGAGAGATCAGTGGCCATGCAGATACGAACTGATTACTGATAAGCTTTGTTTTGCTTGCAACGAAACTATGGCTACCAGGCGCAACAAAGCATTGGTTGGTGAGCTCAGTAATCCGGCATCAGGAACAAATGATCTCTACTTCCCCACGCAGTTCTCCGAGTCTTCTTGGGGGCAGTTCAAGGCCTGCCTCTGGAAGCAATGGTGGACCTACTGGAGGAGCCCTGATTACAACCTGGTCAGATTTTTCTTCACCTTGGTCACTGCTCTGTTGCTAGGCTCCATATTTTGGAGAATTGGCCATAAGAGGTATGTAGACGCAGGACATGCTGTTCTCTCATCTCTTGGGATGCACAGAGATTCACCGGTGGTTTTCCTCTGTGCTGCAGTGGAAGTGCAAACAATCTTAGGATCGTCATCGGGGCGATGTATGCGGCGGTCTTGTTCGTCGGCGTCAACAACTGCTCGACGGTGCAACCACTGGTAGCGATCGAGAGGACGGTGTTCTACCGAGAAAGGGCTGCTGGAATGTACTCCGCTTTACCGTATGCCATGGCTCAGGTAAGGGGGAGCGTTGCTGATTCAAGCGTTAATGCGACGGTGTTATTATCATCGAATGCTTGGATCCAATGGCGTTGAATCGCTGCAGGTGCTCGTGGAAATCCCGTACGTGGTGATTCAGGCAGCGTACTACTCGCTCATCGTCTACTCCATGATGAGCTTCCAGTGGACAGCGGCAAAATTCTTTTGGTTCTACTTCATCTCCCTCTTCTCCTTCCTTTACTTCACTTACTATGGCATGATGACCGTGTCACTGTCACCGAACCATCAAGTTGCTGCGATCTTTGCCTCCACCTTCTACTCCGTCTTTAACCTCTTCTCAGGCTTCTTCATCCCCAGACCAGTAAGTTTCTCCTGTTCGATCTTGCCATTTACTTTTGTCGTGTGGAGTTCCTATCAGTAACCCAAGGTTCTGTGATGGATTGCAGAGGATTCCCAAATGGTGGGTGTGGTACTACTGGATTTGCCCATTGCAATGGACGGTGTACGGTCTCATAGTAACACAGTACGGGGATTTAGAGAGCTTCATCAGTGTGCCTGGCTCGGAAACCCCAATAAGGACCAAGGACTACGTGAAGGACCATTTTGGATACCACACTGACTTCATGCCTGTGGTTGCCATCGTGCTGGTCGGCTTTGCTCTCTTCTTTGCTTTCATGTTTGCTTACTGCATCAAGAAGCTCAACTTCCAGCAGAGGTAGGCGGAGAGAGGGGTGGTGATGATGAGTCCCCATCGCTTCAGCACAGAGAGAGAGAGAGAGAGAGAGAGAGAGAGAGAGAGAGAGAGAGAGAGAGAGGTCCAAAGCGGCTTCTCGGATTTTGTAGGTTAAGGTTTCCTTGCGCTATTCATACGTGTTCTAATATTCGACTGGGAGGACGATTGATTTAGTTGTAAATATAGTGATGATTGTATGAAGCAAGTTGTATTGATTTAATGAGCGAAAGTATGACTTCAGATCACTTGTTCTAAAGTAAATTTGAGACAACACTCCAAAGCAAAGATGAAAAGTCAATCCCTAATCACTCCTCGATCGGCCAGACAAGTTTATATAATGAATGAAGAGACAAATCCTGATGAACCCTCATTGTTCGAGCTGAGATTTCTCGGTCTCCCTAACAATGGCGGAATAGGACATTAAAAGTTCTTGATCCTTCTTCTACTGGAAGAAGGAAGGAGTCGCAAGGCGAGAGAAACAACAAAAGACACCACACGGCAGCGGAGAGGAAGCTTCCGCCGATGGAAGCAGAGTAAGCAGGGCGGAGGGGGCGGGAATCTATTGACGGCAACAGGGGGGAGAGGACGGGAATCCGCTGACGGCAGCGGAGAGGAAACTTTCGCCGACGGAAGAAGCAGGGAGAGGGAGGCTGGAATCCGCCGACGGCAGCGGAGAGGAAGCTTCCGCCGGCGGAAGCAGTTGAAGCAGGGGGGGAGGGGAGGGGCCAGGAATCCACCAACAGCAGCGGAGAGGAAGTTTTCACCCGTGGAAGCAGAGGAAGCAGTGGGGTGGGGAGGGAGGGGCCAGGAATCCACCAACGGCAGCGGAGAGGAAGCTTTCGCCCGTGGAAGCAGGGGGGAGGGGGGCGGGAATCCGCCGACGGCAGCGGAGAGGAAAGCTTCCGCCGACGGTTTCTAACCCTAAAACAGAAGTCGAGAGAAAGAAAATAAAGAGCCGTGAAGCGCAGGTTAGAAGCCAAAATGAAGCGTGAGCAAAATATTATACGTCTATTTTTTCTTATGATTTTTAATAATCATAATTTATAAGATATTTATAAATATAATTTTTAAGAATTATAATAAAAAGATTAAAGTTAATATAACACATATAAAAACTATTTCAATAGTATTTATTTAAATCACGATAAAAAAAATTACGGCTAATTTGTTTTAATGAGAGATCGATTAGAGGGCTAATCCCCTATGCAAAAGCATTTCTCTCTCTCTCTCCCCCAACTCTTTACCTCGGATCTCCACCAACTTGTATTAGAATGACAATCTTAAAATACGACACCTATCTTTTTTTGTAGGTCTCCGAGGAGTTCCACCCAGACAGTAGACGAACATTTTCGGCGCGTCGAGTTGACCGTTGACCAAATCCATATCAGGTTTCGATCGGATCGAGTCGTTCCTGTCATCTCCGTGAGCGATCGATCAACTTTGGAGATGACACTTTCCGCACGGACGAAGAGAAGGGGCGAAAGCAACGATGAGATTTGCATTGGCTGTGCATAACCAGACGCGTAAATGGAACTGCAAAACATCCCGTCAAAAAACTGATCAGCAGAAAATGTTTAGAATTGGAGGAGATTAATCGGAAAGTGTTGGCGGATGGTTTCCGTCTCGGGCATTTCTACCGCTGTCTTCCGGCACAACCGTGGTCGGCGTGCAGGTGCAGCAGATGGCGCGTGGAGGATTCCGGCGAGCCGTGTCCCTTGTTGCTCGGCCCAGAAGGCGGCACGCGCTTCCTGCTGGCACCCGCCTCCGACTCCTTCTCCGCTAATGTTGAGCTGATCCTTGGAGCCTTCGGAGCTTCGCCGGCGGAAGCCGGGGGAGGGTGTGGCCTCGCCGAGGACGCTCCATTGGTCACGAGAAGGAGAAGAAGAAGGGCTGACACCAGTAGCTGGACGAGGATGGCAGCCATGTCATGACGGGTGGTGACAAACCATCGAGTGGGTGTATGTATATATGGCCTCTTCTGGTCATAACAATCGGCGGTACCTAAGCACTCAAATAGGTGGGCTTTTGACTTGAGATCACTTGCTGCCATTAACCAACGAGTAATCTCGACCCAAAAAGATCGGTACGGAGAGAAAAAGGAGGAGGTTGGAGAACGCCTGGCTTTCTTTCAATAGGTGCCTTCAAAAGCTTGGCTTGTTCTCAGTGAATCATATCGAGTTCTGCTCTCGGTGAATCGATTCCTAGTGTGTTTTAGGACGGATCTCCATCCCTGTAAAGATCCGATGTTGCTTCGCTGGATGATGGAATCGCCATTAGTGCTCATCTCTAGCTGTATCGATCGGTGGATGAGTAGATCTCGATCGAAGAAAGGACAGAGGAAATAAAGTGGAACGATCATCGATCGTCATCCACCCACAACACAGTTCGGACGTCGACGTCCGATGCTTTTTGGATCAATTTGTAGTAGAAATTGAAGTAGAAAAACTTGAATTTTCTTTACGGCAGACACACTTTCTGATTTAATCAAATAAATTCAACCGGTCTTATGATTACACGACTGGTTGAAGAAGATAATGAGAAGAACATAGTTGCATTATGCAGGAAAAGGACTTTGGTGTGACGACTACCTCCTCAAAGTTGCATGGAATAATGGAGTTGGTGTGTTGCAGCTGCTGTCAATCATACTACTTTGAGCTCGAGTGCCGCCGCAATGTGTTGGATAAGAGCCGTGGCATACTTGGACTAAAATAATTGAGTTGAGGAAGAAAAAGCCATGGATAAACTCTATACTTGGACAAACATTCATATCTATAAGTTTCTAATCTTATCCCTTTTCCCTGCTTTTGCCATATTATAATTATAATCTTATCCCTTTTCCCTGCTTTTGCCATACTTGGAAACAACTTTGAGCCGTGGCCTCGGGGCCGACGCGGCTCGGTTCGGGTCCGGACGACGGGGACCTCCCTGGGGCGTTCCTCGAGCCCGCTGAGGCGATCGAGTGCGGTGTCCGATCGGGACGGTGTAGCCGTCTCCTCTGGGCAGAAACTCCTCGCCTGCGCGTCCGGAGGGGTCCTTCGGCTTTGCACCTGCACAAAGGTCGGGCCGAGGCGCTCGGCCCGACCCCTCTGACGATCAAGTTAGTAGATGTGGAGGGGGTTTCAGATGAAGAAGTGTTTTCGTGTGTCTGTTTCTCCTCCCCTCTCTCTCTCTGATGAACGAGAGGGTATTTATAGGGAAGCTTACTGCTTCCTGAGCTGCCCGCTTGCAGGGGGTAGGCTGGTAGCGTCTGACTTTGTGTTGGCGTGGCGTGAAGAATTGAGCTTTGGCAGGATGTTAATGCATCTCGGTCGGCGTTCCAATCTGCATTGATCAGGTGCTGTTGCGTGAGGGGTCATTTGACGTCAGCCGAATCTTATCATAATTACTATCCTCGTCAAGTCTTTTATTTAATAAAGGTAGTATCACTTTGTTTTATAGCCTGAATTATTTGTTATGGTACTAATAAGCATAAAAGCCTATGTTTATAGCCTGAATGTGCTTTTATGTGCTTTTCATGATCATCGTATCATCATGTGAATCATACATCATCAAATTAATCATGTCTCCAAGTTGACTGTATGTATCTTCACATCAACCAAGTTGATCATATATTCAAGCTTGTCACACCATAAAAGTAAGCATGCCGTCGAGATAACTTTATCTCTAAGTCGAATATTTCTTCGAGTCAATTGTATCATCGAGGTAGGCATAACTCTAAGTCGATTATGTCTTTGCATAGATCATAAGTTGATTGCACCCTTAAGACAGTCAAACGATCAAGACAATAGCATCTTGAAGAGATTTGTAGCTACAGTACATGAATAGCAAACACCCAGCAATTTGTGGACATCTCTAATTATCATGACATCGAGCAAAACGGGTAAAGATGCAGTTAACACATACATATATGATATCTCAAAATTCAGCCTCAACTGAAGCATCGAAATTAGGAAGAGTTAAATAAGAAATCATTTACTACTATCCAATATATAATAAAGATGATATAATAATCAATCTAAAACAAATGATCCTATAATTCATGATACAAATAATGAATATGATAGATCAACCATCTTATTTTTTATATTTTTATATTATAATCAAGTATATATTTTTTTTTATAATTACGTTTATATAATTTAATTAATTAATTTGAATCGATCTAATCTAGGATTAAGTTTGATACGTCAAATAGATGGTTTGGTTTAATGGAAGGAAGGATCAAAATAAGGATTAATTATATATTATCATATATAATTATTAGTATTTTATCCTTATATTCTTAAAAATTAAATTAAAATATTTATAATTATGAAAGTGAAATATTTAACCTCGTTTCTACTCGTGTTGTCAGCTCTAAGATTTACCAGTAATGATTTTGTTTAACTTCGATTTATCACGGTATTTCTTTTAGCAGAATTAATGACGTGATAAGAAATAAGATTAAATATTTTATTTTTATAAATATAAAATTTTAATATATTTTTTTAAATATAAAAATTAAAAAATTAAAAAAATAAAAATAAAAATTGTAATTAGTCCACAAAATAAACCCGACAAGCGAGGGCGGTTTTGTCGGACGCTATACCGAGAGAAGAGAATGGGGCGGCGGTCCAAACCGTCATATGAGTCATTTTCCAGTGAATTCCCACCAAATAAAAACCCCTTCGAGACGAGACGATTTCTTTCCGAGCCGCCTTCTCCATCGCCTCTTTTTCGTTGTCTCTCTCCCTCGTTCGAATCGCTCCTCGACCGTCCGATCCACCTTATCTATCCCCATCGCCGTCTGCCTCGGCCTCCCCTTCCCTTCCCGCGCGCGAACCATAAGGAATGCCGCCGAGCTCCGAAGGCAGCGACCTCGCCGACCGCGAGCTCTACTCCATCCCCTCCTCTGCGAGTACCGTAACCATTCCCCTCTCCTTCGTCGATCGGCGTTCCTTTTTTCTTTGGGGCTAGGGTTAGGGTTTTGTCTCTCGGCCTTTCATCGCTCTTTCTTTGGTCTTTGATCAGGTTGGTTCCGGTGGGATGACATCGACGACACGGAGCGGCGGTGTCTGCCGGAGTTCTTCGACGGCTCCTCTACCTCAAGGAACCCTAGAGTCTACAAGGAGTACCGCGATTTCATCATCAGCAAGTACCGGGAGGACCCCACCAAGTGCATTACCTTCACCGAGATCCGAAAGTCTATGATCGGCGATGTCGGGTATCTCCACAAGGTGTTCTTGTTCCTGGAGAAGTGGGGATTGATCAATTTTGGGGTGAAGGTGCCGAAGACATCAGTGGAGGATGCTGGGCCGAAGGTTGTGGTGGAGGAAGGGCCGCCGGCGGATGTGCAGGTGGTGCCAGCATGCATACCGCAGAGGAAGCTGGTGGGAATGGCGTCGTCTGTGGGTGGAGAGAATGGATTCAAGTTGCCCCCATTGACGTCGTACTCAGATGTATTTGGAGATTGGTTGCCAAAGAGGGGACTGGTGTGTGGAATATGTGGGGATCAGTCCGCTGCTGGAGGATATGAGTCGTTACAGGTATCTTTAAACTTTCCTTTCTTGCGTCCGATCTAGAATTGCCATGTTTTTTTTTAATTTTGTGTTGAATGTTAATAAAAGGTATGCATATATTATCTATTCAAACTTTGTTGCTCAAGGAATTCAACTACAATTTTTGCTTAGAACTCTCACAGTATTGTGGTTACCATTTGACCAAGTTTAGGTGTCTGAATCAGAGTTGGTAGCCTGTTGAATTTTCAATATACAATTAGGAGATATGTTACTTCGATACCAGAAATAGCTCAAGAACATTCATTAGTTTCATTGGGGAAAAGATTCATGGATTTGTGAGATCACAGGAAGAAAGGATAATGGGTATGCATGTCATTCTGACCAAACTATGTTAGAGGTCATGGGTGTCATAGTCTGACCTGTTGGAAATTCTTTTTCCATGTTAACTTGCTAGTACAAATGTAACTTTTTCCCTTTGTTTAAGAATGACAAGTTATATGTCCCTATGGGAATGCAATTAATTGGAGCTTTTCATTGCATTATTTTTTAACAGTGCAGCAGCATCAAATTATGTGAATGCTAAGACTTAGAACTAGGTCAATAAAAGAAAATCAAAGTTTGGTTTGTTAGCCAAACACTTCCAAGAAGTTTGGAAGGTCCTTGACGCAGATGACTTAAGACATTGTTTTGTTATCCTTTGCTTCTACAACCATTTTATGACATATATATATATATATACATATATATACATATATATATATATATATACATATATATACATATATATATATATATACATATATATATATATACATATACATATATATATATATATATATATATACATACATACATATATATATATATACATACATACATATATATATATATATACATACATACATATATATATATATATACATACATACATACATACATACATACATACATACATATATATATATATATATATATATATATATATATATATATATATATATATATATATATATATATATATTCTTAAGAGTGAGAATAAGAAAAATGGACATGTACATGACACTTTAATGGTTTCCTACTAATAACATCGACTTTAGCATTTTGGACCAGTTATCTTTGGTAAAATGGAGTAGGACCGTGAAGGTTATAATGTGTGCTTTAGTGGAAGTCATCTAGGATCAATCTTATATAGAACCTTAGGGGAAGATTCTACCTATATGTGGAGCTTAGTGAGGATGTCAAGACTTGGGGTGAGATTTTTTTATACCTAAATAATCAAGGTTCGTAATTTCATACTGTACCGGAATATCGAGTTTAGCTCGGTACGGTGCGGTATGAGTATATTGAGCCGTACGCTCTGGCGTACCGCTCGATATATATATATATATATATATATATATATATAATAATAATAATAATAATAATAATAATAATAATAATAATAATAATAATAATAATAATAATAATAATAATAATAAGTTAAAAAATAAAAAAAGGGCGACATCGCTTTGTTTCTTCTCCCTATGTGGGGAGAAGAAACCTCGTTTTCTTCTCCCTATGTGGGGAGAAGAAACCTCGTTTTCTTCTCCCTGCCGAGGCTTCTTCTCTTGGTGCGGATGAGGAGAAGTCATCGACGATGTCGAGGTCTCGTCGCCTCAGACGAGGAGGAGGCGACATCTCATCTGCAGTGTGGTGAGGGAGGGCTGTGACGGATTGGGATCGTCGAGGGAGAGTGGCGTTGGATCTCTAGGTTCTTCCTTTTCTTCTCCCTCTTCTTCCTTCTCCCTCGAGTAATGCCGTCCCGTAGCGGGCGGCGACAGTCGAAATCAATTATCACCAATCGATTTCACATGGTAATGGGACGAAAACAGCCCCAATCGATGGTACCGCTTAGTAGCGAGCGGTCCGTGTACCGGTCTACTGGTGGACTGGTACGTATCGTCCGGTATAGACGGTATCATTGGAAATTAAAAACCCAGCAAATAATCATACATTTATAGAACTGGAAACAAAAAGACATTTATGTAAGTCTTGATGGCTTACCATTAGTAATGTAGTTTAAGCATTTCAAGCCATATGATCAGATCCAATTCAGACAAGCTTTTGGGCTAATAAACTGCTTGGATTGCTACATGGGCCCCTTGATGCCAGTGTTCAGTCTGTTTGCATTTATGGACGACAAAAGAACAAGAATTGATGGCCTTATTATCTGCTGCATATGCTGGACATGTTATTTCAACATGAGCTGATGTGATGATGCAACTTAACAAGCCATCTACAGTTTATGTATTTGAGGGTTTTCAGTGTTAGGAATTATGGGGCTGCTTGAAAGGTTTTTATGGTTTAATCAGAACTAAATTATATCAATATTTTGGCTTTTTTTACGCCTTCCATATATATCATGATACTAGAAAGATTGTTATGTCTTGATATATGGTAAACTCCACATTGTCTCCTATCATAATTTTTCAGGATGGAGTGATGGTATGTTCAAAATGTTCTAAAAATAATAGTCAGGCTGATGGTAGAACAACAGAGGACTCAAATCATCAGGTGGATGATGATGCTAAGGCAGAAGGTAGCGCTAACAATGTAATTAGTGCATGGACAGATGCAGAGACACTACTCCTTCTAGAAGCTGTCCTAAAGCATGGAGATGACTGGGCTCTTATTGCTCAGCATGTACGAACCAAGAGTAAGCTTGATTGTATTGCAAGGCTTATACAACTGCCTTTTGGTGAGCATATTCTGGGCTCAATTAATGGTACATGTGCTAATAGTAACTTGATAACTCAAGCGACTGATGTCAAAAAGCAATCCTTAATAAATGAGCCACCACAAGAGCTCATCAAAACAGATTTGCACATCCAAACTGATGAGAAAGATCTTGTGGAAGAACCTATTGCAGAACGTCCTCTAAAGAGAAGATGCTTGCCGTCCTTTGTACATATTGCAGATTCACTAATAAAGCAGGTATAAGTTGGCTTTACATTGATTTTATCGGTGTAATTTGCAAAACCCTTGATGGGAACTTTATTCATGTGCATATTACAGAACAACTAATATCTTCTTTGGTAGGTAGCTGGCTTTTCTACTGTTGCTGGCGCACAGATTGCTACTGCAGCAGCAGATGCAGCTATTGTGGCACTGTGCAGCGAAAATATATCTGCAAGGAAGCACTTTTCGATCAATAAGTATGGGGAAAATGATTTACTTTATACTAACAATGATCATAACAGGTTGGTTTTCCCCCTTTTTTGTTTAGCTATATCTAAAAGAGAGAAAAATTGCCCATTCTCTGCATATTATGTTATAGTCATTTCAGTGGATTGAAGATTGAAGATCGGGATATGGAGTTGCATAAACAGACAGGTATGCTATCTATATTATTGACCTGGCATGAAATCTGTACTTATCGGCTAGTTCACTAGTTAGATGCTTTATGAAATCATAGTTCTGCACTGATCTTTGTATTCCTTTTGCTGTTTTAAACTGCCGACCTTTATTCTGGGATGAAGTGTCTTGCACTCTCTGCTTGATATGAAGATATAAATTAATGAACAAGCCAATGGAATATTGTGTTTGAGAAAGTAGCTTTATTTATATAATGCCAGGCGCAATTTATTTCTATCGGTGATATAGATTAGTATATTGGCCACATCATACATAATGTAGATATATTACTACAATGCAGAAGGGAAGGCAGCTCAGTTGCTCTGTAATGATTTCTTCGGATTGTTTTCACTGTATCTAGAGCTATATCGTAATCCATCGATCTCCTTTTGATATATCAGTTGTCTCAGAGAAGAGCTTAAGTGCTACAGCATTTCAAGTAAGGGCTGCCATTGCAACTGCACTGGGGGCAGTTGCTGCTCGTGCCAAGCTACTAGCTGATCAAGAAGAGAGGGAAATAGAACTTCTGATGGCATCCATTATTGAAGTGCAGGTCTTCTCCTCTACCTTATTTTAAATTTGCAATAAAAAAAACTTGTTACTTTGGAGCATAGGTCTTCTTTCTTTTTTATTCTTTTCTCCTGGAGTGTGAATATTTTGTGAATTTGCTTAGGTTCGGTAATTGTTAGTTAATTGGTCAGATGTAGCCACTACCAGTGCAAAAGGCATATGCAGATCTTATCATTTAGTCACAGCCTAAATTATATTTTGAAGATGAAAAGTGCATAAAAAATATTTGGGTTTTGTGACGTTCCTTTTCTACGACCAAACATCTTCTGTGGAAAGGAAAAGCAATGAATATTGAAATGACATTGATGTTTTAGTAAGAGTTTTCCTATTATTTATAAGATTTATTAAAGTTATTAATTGGCATTGAAAAAACTGTCTTTAATAAGTTCGGTTAATGATCAGTCAAAATGATTCTTAATTCATTTCGAAAAAGTGAATTCATGTTAATGTATATGTATTTTTTTTTATTTTATCTCAATGTCATGATAGATTTTGATGTGATAAAATTTACTATTTATTTGTTCTTTGATTGCTTTTTTTAATTTATTAATTTAGCATTTTTTATAGTATACATAAGCAGTTCATGCATAAACAGTTCTTATGTGTATTGATTGTTGTTTGACAGCTGAGAAAGATACAATGCAAGATCAAACATTTTGAAGAGATGGAGTCCATGATGGAGCATGAGTACACACTATTGCAAAAGGTGAAGGAATCTACTCTTGAGGAGTGGGTGACGGTGCTCCAGCAGGCGTTTCAGGCAGGGATCCCAAGATGGAGCGATGATGAATTGCCCAAACCTTTCACCACCATGTAATATCATCGTCCTATGCCTTACACTTGATAGGTAATTTATATGTTGTGGATAAACCAGTGATGCTAGTGTGATGAAAGTGTTCCTCTTCTTCTAGCTTTTCTGTGTGGCAGGATATGTTGAATTCATTTTATTTGTTTTCGAAAGAAAAATGCACTGTGTTACTGATAGAAAAGTTGCAATCAAAAGTTGGACATGCAACGGGAGTCGCCTCGACAAAAAAAATTGCCTCGTGTGAGGCATACAAACAACGCTTCTGTTATGGTAGTCTAACAAGTCACGAAGCCCATTTCATCCTAAAAACAGACATATCTTCTTCTCGTTGGCTGATGAACTCCCATCATGTAGGAGGAATTCAGGATTTGTGATAGATAGATTTTTTAAGGATGTCTTGGTCTCAAAATTTCTCCAAATGATTTGCTTCTTAAGCAATAGACTTGTCCAATATTGCATTATTTTTTTAATTATAATTTTGACAGAAAGGGTAAGATTTCAATAAATTATATATATATATATATATATATATATATATATATATATATATATATATATATATATATATATATATATATATATATATATATATATATATATATATATATATATATATATATATATAGCGAGAGAGAGAGAGAGAGAGAGAGAGAGAGAGAGAGAGGAAAGCAGAAGAATCAATATTGCCCAGGTAGGATTACAAACACATAAATTAGCCATGATCAGGACAAGCCAGCCAATCATAAAGGAAAGCTTGTGGAATCAATTTGATGTTATAATATCAAACTATCAGATACTTTGAAGTCTTTTGACCAAATTTATTCGTCTTTGATAAGAGATGGAAGGATGGGCTTCCTGTAACACTATATTTGAACTTAGAATCTTACACTAAAATTATCAAAATTTTTACTAACTAGACTAATTAATATTTCAAAAATATATCAAATAATATTTCGAATCTTTAATCTTTGATCAGTGGATTGATATATAATCACCAAATTTATATTTATACGTTTATTAAAAAAAATTTATCTAATAAAACCTCAACATGATGAGTTTGATAATCTTAAAGATTAATCATAATTTTTTTTAATTTAATTCAACATCAAAGTGAACTAAGATTAAGATTGGCTTAAGCTAACAGAATAATATATTCAGATTGTTATAAGTATTTTGTACTAATAATTCAAGCTCAATGAAACTACATGTACAATTAGTATCAAGGTCGATCTAGTATCACATCATATTGTGACAATAGGTCGATCTAGTATTGAAACATAACGAGAAACTCAAATAAGAAAAGATTCCTAATATTAAAACACTATTAGTTTTAACTTAACTCTTTATTCCAAAAAGATTTCTCAATGGGAGACATCTCTTCCGATTCTTGATGTAGAACAAAACAGCATTATAGATGTAGAACAGATAAGGATTAACGTGCTCACATTACAATTCTATATCATCATTTCTTTCCAAGACAAAAATGTTGCCTTTATCATCCCTTCCTATCCGCATTGACTCATCCACATATCTAAGAAATGCTAAGGTTCAACTTTTTCATCAGATTTAATTCTTTTGGAAGAATATATATATAAAGGATACGTTATTTCAAGCCAACCTTGTGGATTGAAAATGGCAAGGAGGAGGTCCAAATTCTTCTCGAAGATCTTCATCAACTGCCCAATTCCAGTGAATTAACTCAGAGAAAAAAAAAATTTATTACCTGAGAGAAAGCCTTAAAATTAACATACACACACTACACTCTTTACCTGATCCGGAGTGATGTTTGATCTGTCAAGTTTGATGTCTACTCTCTGCAATAGAAGATCGGATATGTCGATGAGTTTGACAAAGTAATTTGATGTTCAAAAAAGATTGACTCGTGTATAGCTCCAGAGGGTAGCAAGAACTCTTACAGTTTTGGATGCAATCCTATAGGAAGCCTCGATCGTCAGCTGCCCTGATAGTAGTTGTAGTCCCCTCAAGTTGAACTTAATCACATTTGTTGCCTTCTCCTTTTGAAGATAATGCAGATTTAAAACTCCATTCTTTTTTCTTGAAAATAATTGAGCATGATTTAACATATCGACCAAAGAATATTTTCTTTACAACAATAGACATAAAAGAAGATCAGATATCCTACATGCTGCAACATGTTCCATACTTCACCTTTTCTTCTTTTGCTTTATACTGTATGAAATCAATTGTGAAGATGCTAAGAACCTCATTTCACTTAACCAACATGGAGTTGCATTGATAAGATTTGGTACTTGTGATTAATGAACCCAAGAAGAAATAGAGTGAGAAGAAAACCTGGAAAGTTATAACTACTATCATTGTTCCTTAGATGTAGGTGAGATAAAACTCAGAGAACAAATATCTCAAAGTTCAAGTTAAACTTTCTTTAACTTTACCTTATAATCTATTTAGATTGACTAAAATGGTAAATAATCTTTTTCTTTTTTCTAAAGGGTGTGAAGAGGGGAATTGATCATAAAATTATTGATAATAACTTATTGGCTAAACCAATTGACAATTTAAAGGATCTATTTGCTAAGGCTTAGAATCCTCAACCATGAGTAAGTAAATCTGGTAATGCCACAACTAAATCAATGTTTTAGGTGTATTAAAATTGTCAGTTGAATCTTTGGCAACTCTAATACATTACCATGAGATCAACATTTTGTGTAAAACTTGTTGGCTGAGATTTCAAAGGTACATTAATAGAATTCATGGGATGAGGCTTTGAACTCTTGACCATTGGTGTTCAAATAAATGTTTGAAGTGTTAAAGACATAATCTTGGTGCTAATCACACACACTATATAAGCTTGATTATGTGTAGGCTTATGGTTCTTGTCAAATAACAATCAGCCAGACCCGACAAAAAATAAATAATCCCGATTTATTAAAACATGTTTTCACTGCAAAGTAATGGAAATTGCTTTACCTTTGCAACATTGATTATTTGGAAGAAGTCCCCAAGGCTGATGAAGCCACGCAAACCAAGCTTTGTTCTTGTGGAACCTAATATTGAAATTGTGCTGTAAACAAGCTTCCAGCATCCATCCACCTTTCTTTTTCCCACATGGTCAGTATTTGCAAATATTTTAAAGGTAAAACACATCGAATAATTCATCAGTAAACTAAGATTGCATATTCCTCTCCGGATTTTAGTTGGCTGAAGTTTCTTTCTTTTATTTCAATATGAATGGTGATGTCAATTAATTATTGTTTCTCAATGATCAAAACTTTGTTTATTTGGAATCCTCTCTCTATATCTCTCTCGAGGATAACAATCGTTTCGCACGAGGAATTGTTGATCCTGTTTGTTTTTGCTATATGAATCGGGGTTTAACGTACCGAAGCATATCGCTCGATACGGGCAGTACATCAATGCACATTAGTATATTATATGTCGGTATGCTCAGTACAACTCAATATATACCGTATCGATAGTTGGTCGATACATCAGCATGGACCGATAATACGAATCATGGTATGAACAACTAAGAAAGGTTACGAAGAAAATATAGCTTATGTGCGATAGGTGAAGATGTCAGCCACTTTCACTTTGTAAAATAAATATAAAATAACAAACATAAATTAATAATATACTATCAGCATGATACCTAAGGTCCAAAGTAAAAGCATAATTTGATTAATTTAAATTCATAATTGACAAAATATGCATGCCCATTGATTTGCAAAACATAAGCTAGTAATATACTATCAACATCGATTAATAAGTTCAAAAAAAAAAAATCTATAATTTATACCATGAATTATAATTTGATTCATTGGATTCTAAAATTTGATTCGTCATTTTACCAACCTTATCTCGTAGATGGTCGGTAGGATATGGCGTGGGGTTTCGGGACTCCAGCAGTTCCACAAACCCAGCAATCTCTGATTTCTTCGAAGATGTGGCTCCAAAGATCCCTCTGTCAATGCCTTGATGTATAATGTGATATATCAGCGATCATCATCATCTTCCTCGCAGTCACCATATGTAGCTCGATAAGAGCGTGTTACTTACCGGTCAATGCCTGGTAAAGAGCGGCTTTAATGTCATCAATGGTTCCAAACTCTGCTGTAGATGATGGCCCATCTCTCCCATTGCGATTTGTGCCATCCGCCATTCCGGCAGCCCCTGTCGTCGATGCCGACGCAACCAGGGCCGATGCGGATAGCTTTCGAGATGAATGCCGTCTGTTTTGAGTACCCTTCGCGAGTCGGTTGCGGGGAAACGCTTCGAAGTTGCTCCAAGCCCGAGGAAGCGGCCGGAGGATGAGCGCAGCCATTTGGGGTCGGAAATGGCAGCAGGTGACATGTGGTGTTGGGCCTGCAAAAGGAGAAGACTTCGTGAGAGAGACAGAGAGAGAGAGAGAGAGAGATGAATACGCCTCGCCTGCCATGGTCTTATGGAGCAGCAGCAATGAGTGGCCATGATTCAAATAAAGAGGATAATGCTGGAATTTAGATATCGAGCTTTTTTTTACCCCCAGAGAGATTGAGCTCCTTGATCGAGAGCTATGTTACACTGCTCCACCGACCACAGATTCTCCCAGTACAGGAAAAACAAATCATACTGGTAAACAATAACAATCAACGTAGGTTTGAACGCGCTGTAGAATACTAAGGAAACAACATTCCAGACACAAATAAGCTGCCAACGAGCGTCACTGAATAAACAATGAAAAGCATCAGCAGCAAAAGTGCCGACAATCCACTGCGTATCTGTCGCTTCATGAGGTACAGTGTAAAGAAAGCAGCGATGCTGCTGCATACTGGGTTGATTACAGGACGCCTGGTTTCAAGGAACCGAAGGTAACTCTATTATGAGATTGCAGAAAAAGTAAACCAAGCTCCTGATGAAGAGGCCCAGTAAGTAACTACGTCTTCATTTGTCTCAGAACTACAGCATCTTGCAAATACTTGTGGCAGCAGCAGCAGCAGCTAATTCATGACTACCTGCTCGATGAACAAAAGATGTTAGGCCATATGAATGGAAAAATGTGAAAAGCTAGAGTGTCATTTCAGGCTGAGTCAATTAACATATTAGTCAATACTTTGACAAATATCTGCTCCATGAGAACTAAGCATAAAGAGTGATAGCAGCAACTCCATACTTTGTACACATTCTCGATAAAGAAATACATATATATATATATATATATATATATATATATATATATATATATATATATATATATATCTGCAATTAGTGTAACACACCATGTATAAAATTGAACCACCATTTACATTGGAGATCTGAGCTCAAGAATGATATGATGCAATTCTGAAACTAATCATTCGGTTTCCTACTTGTTTGAGCAATTCAAAAATCTTCTGATGTTGTTTATGGTTGGTCGCACAGATGACATTGACTACCAATCTTCTTTTCTTTACCATCCAACTCTTTTCTATCTGATACATATCAGGGAAACTACTACAAATCACTTTCTTTCAGTTTAGATGATTGATCTGAAGTTGTTCGTCAGAGTTCAATATGGATTTGAAAGAATGTCAACTCAACAATTACTTGTCCTGTGTAAATGAAGGAACTAATAGATCCATAACAGTTCATATAATAGATCCATAATGTGAATGAAACACAGTTCATGGTGTTCCTTGTGGCATAAGAGGACATACAAGATACGATAGGGAGACAACTGGAGCAGACCACCAAAAGATGTCAAGTTTAAATAATATTACAATATACTAAACTAGGGAGGACTTATCAATTTTATTATGTCATATTGCATTTTGTTATTGAACTTCAAATCAAGATAAAATAAGACAGGAAGACATTGAAGCAGAATATATAGAAATGTTAAGTTAAAAGGAGATTACAATATACCAAACTTAGATAACATATCAGTTACACTTTAAAGTGACATTGTATTTTGTTGAACTTTAAATCACAAGACTACCACCCAAGACTAAGAGCTTGGAAGATTACATCTCCATAGTAGGCCATTATAAAGTCTAGAATGAGTTTTGGATAATATAGTAATGGACTATATCAAAAACCTCCTAATACTACAAGAAAAACTGCAATAATGGTAGCAGTTGATTGACTGACAAAATATGTACATTTTAAAATTTTGTAATATTTTTACACCATCTGACAAACTTCTGGCCGAATTGTTTGTAGAGCATATGCGCAGACAACATAGGATGCCTCAATCGATTATCTGTTATAGTAACAGAATCATTAAATTTCTTTCGGCACAATTTTTTTAAATTCCAAGGAATCAAGTTCAGTACAAGCACAACCTATCACCAATAAGACAGATCAACCAGAAGTACTTAACTGTGAATTGAAGCTCATCTTAGTTGTTATACAGAATAATAGCCTCAGAAGTGGATTAACCATTCATAAACAGAATGGACATGCAACAATTCATTTAACTCCAATCAATATTACATCATGTGAAGTCTTCTACGGATGACCACTTCCAAATATTCTATCTTATATGGAAAACAACTCCACTAAGGTTGATGCAGTTGATGCCGAACTACAGGAACAAGATGGCATAGCTAAAAGTTGAAGAGATACATAGCTGCTAGCTAGAATTGCATGAACCAAGTATATACAATGGCATAAGGAAAAGGAATCTTCTAATTTTTTAAGGTCATTCAATGGGCCAGAATAGTAGCTTATAAATTGGAAACAATATTCATCGTGACCAAGTTGAAACAATTCCAAGGACAGTCTGATGGTGCATCACTCAAATTTCAAAGAACTGTATATTATAAATAATATGGAGATTATTCAGATTCGATGACATTGAAATGAAGTATTTACACAGAAGAACAATATGGAGACTATTCAGATTCAATGAATCTTGAATTGAAGATGAATAAAAGTGACAATTTCCAGATGCATGTTGTGATGCAGCTCCACATATGGACTAGGTATCAGCATTCCTATGTAACACCTCAATAGTACTCATTGGTCTAGCTGAAAAATATAATAGGCCTGACCGCAAAGGGAAGTCAAACCAAGATTTTGGACACATATTTATGTCAGCAGATAAGTCAACATTTTGCTATTTTTGTGCTTGCGACATTCCTCCCGGCAAGGAACTACACATCAATGACTTAAATACATAGTTCCAGCTTTCCGAAACCAAAAATAAATATATATCATTACAAAAATACACATATTTTCATAGAGCTTAGTAAATCCCATAGTGTTCAAACCGGTTCGAACCGGCCCGCTAAGGGCCAAACCGAACCATTTTTTCGGTTCAGTTCAGTTAAAGGTAGTCCGAACCGAAACCGATTCGGATCTACCTAACTGAACTGATTCAAAACCGATTGATTCGGTTCGGTTAACCAGATTATGATTTCAAGTAATTTAAAAAATATAATTTTTTTTAAATGAACTGATTCAATTCAATTGAATCAAACTGAAATCTTGGTCCAATTGGACAAAACAATAATATTTATAAAATTGAGCCCACGTTATTTAAGAAATAGGGCATTTGAACCAATTTGATTAATCGGTTTGAACCGATTAAAGTCTTAGAGCAGTGAACTCAATCGGATTGATATATCTTCAATTAAAATCGGTTCGATTCAATTTGAATCAATTAACTAAACCAAAGAAGCGTACCCTCGAACCAAGACCATTTATAGCCTTCAAAATCGAATCATTGGTGAACCAGCTCGGACTGAACGGTTTTGAACCGGTTCAGTTCAGTTTTCGGGTTCAATTTGAACACCCCTACCTAGTATATAGAAAAATAATCATAGTTTATTATTGCCGAAAAATTCATTCCTCAAAAACCAAATGTTTTGCATGGTATGTGTCATCTTTACAATCTAGTCTATACAAGCTAATAGCATCAAACATTCATCCCTATGCTTTGCCATAGTGCCATCCATCTGAAAAAATCTGAAAACTATTTCTCATTTCGTCGTAGTGGAGAAGACAAATGTGAGTTGAAAAATTATAACTATGGAAATACAGGTAACATCAAATTACGATTAACCGACAAGGAGATAAGCACTTTTAGAAAGCAACAAATCAAAAATCATCAGAAACACACAAAAAATGTGAACAATCACACTCATACATGTGTCTGTTTGAAATCTATAATTATATAAAAATAAGCATTTGCAGAGATGAAAGACCCCTTTGCCAAAAAGTAATCAATTTCGTACTTCCTAGAGTTCCTTCTAAAGTTCACCTACAAACTCATCAAGAAAAGCACAATTCTGAAACACAAGGACGGATGAAATTGCATTCTCTAGCAAAACAGTAAGGTAGTTATTCTTCATCTCTAGGAGTTTGTGCATAGAATAAACTCCATATAGCAAATTTATATGATTAATTGCAAGGATAAACCAAAACCTAATTTAACCAGCAACAGCAAGAAGAAGGCAGTGAGCCCTACCTATTGACATTGAGCATTTCCTTAGCCTCCTGCTCCTCTTCCATCAGTTCCTCGCTCATGTACTTGCTCAACAGTTCCTTCTTCTTCTTCTCAACGACCATCCTCTCAATCTCCTTGTCGTCCGGAAGCGGAACATGTGCCACAAACTCCTGCTGCACCTTGCTCCTTTCGAGCTCCTCCTCCATCTCCAACCTCCTCTCCTCCTCCACGACGTCCTCGACCCCCTCAAACAGCACTACTTCAACGGCGGGGGCAGCAGTGGGCTCCACGCTCGCCACCTCCCCACTCTTCACCATCTTCATGGCCTCACTCCGGATGGCCTTGATGCGCTCCAACTCCTCGACTGCTCGGCGACGCATGTCGTCCTGGGCAGGGGCCTCCAGCTTCTCGAGGATGCCATCCTCGTCGTCGCGGTAGCCATAGTAGCTGGCGTCGATCCGCTTGTAGATCTCGTAACGGGTGCGGCGTTTCTTGACCTCCGGGGGCTTCTCGAAGAGCTCGCGGACTCCAGGGAGTTTCTTGGCGGCGCCAAAGTAGCGGTAGCCGGGGCCACGGCCGCTGGGGTTGGGGACGTCGATGATGTTGCCCTCGAGATCAGTCATCTTGGCTGCATGTTTGGTGTAGTTGGGGCCCCCGAGCTCGACGATGCGGCGCTCCCAGTGGACGCGCTCGCGGAGGAGCTTGTTGATCTCGTCGTTGAGGTCGCGGAGGCGGTGTTCGCCGAGGCCCTCGTTTTGTATCTCCGTCACCTTGACGCCGATCTCGCGGAGGATCTCGGAGCGCCATTTGTGGGCCTCGGCCAGGTCGCGGCACTCCGAGGCCAGGTAAGGACGGCGCTCCTTGGGCTTCCTCTTCTCCTCGTTCTTCATATCCACCCATCGATTCAGCATCGACTGCGCCTTCTCCTCGTTCCGAGCCATCACTGCCCGACGTCACCGGTAGCCGAGGAGATAAAAGAGAACTACCGCCTGCGTCGGTGAAGAGCGGAGGATTGCGTTAGAGGACGGTGGGGCTCGAGTCGCCGGTGGCGGAGGAGATACAAAAGAAAACCTAGACGGGAGGATCGCGCGGTGGGTCGGTTCGATTGCCCTAATAAAATTGACACATTTTTGCAATTGTTTCGAAAAAATGTTTATTGGGGACTTTTATCGACGATATATTTTTTTTTATTACAAATAGTAAAATTATATTTTTATTATTATTAAAGATTATAAATAACAAAAAAAACCTTTTAAGAAATTTAATATTCTAAGATACATCTCTGGATATAAATATCCTAACCAACTCTTTCTATACAACAATTTTTCATCAAAATAATAAAAAAAGATGTATAATCAAATGACCCCTAAAATCATAATGAATTAGAAAATAATGGATTTATAATTCATATCGAATATGTTTGTTACAAACTAAAATATACTCACTAATAATAATGTGCTAAAATTAAAAAGTAATAATCTTGTATTACTCCTAAAATCAAATTTAATCGTCAATTTGACTTGACGAAATCGTCAACCTCGCTCGTCTTTCGAGCACTGTCGTGTTCGGAAGAGGAATCATTAAGTATTCAGACTTGGACGACGGAGGAATTTATTCCAAGGCAAAGATCATTCGCACTGTTTAGATTCTTGAATTAAGCGATTAAAGTTGCAATATTTTCACTCTTTTTTAGTCAAAGTGAGGAGAAAAGAGCAAGGTGAGAAACCTAACCTACAATCTTACCGGCAATTAGGGTAAGCAACGGAGACGGAGAAGAAGATCGCGGACGGCACGAACACCACCGTCCGGTAATAGTCATCCACCTCCTTGTCCGTCGAATAGAACGCTCCACGGTGCCGACGAAGCTCCGATTCCTGGCCCACGTTCAGCTGCAGGGCCCGGAGGACCTTCCAATCGCGGCAGAACGGGCGCTGGATTGCCTCGCCACGAGGACGACGAAGACAACGGCCGTTCCCACGCCCTCTCTTCCTCCTGGAGGCTTCGGCATGAACGCCTGGCGAAGGGCGTCCCCGATGATCGCCATCGAGGAGAACGCTTCCACTTGGACCGATCCGGGGATCGTGTCCCGGAGTCGATGTATGCTGGACTGGGTTGATCGGACGAGGTAGGAAATCGAACCGTAGTAAATAATATATATGTATACATATTTCATTTTTCATTGTCGATTTTAGTGTCACGATTTCTTTTGCAAAAAAAATATTGTGATTTAGATGAGATGAAGACTTGAGGATGCAATTTTGTCCGTCGGGCATTTCTATTTATTCATCTCACTTTTGTATTTTTCATTTCAACCACAAAATATCTCATATATTTAGATGCATATGGTTGGAATGAAAACGAGGCTATTTACTAAGAAGATTAATCCTGTTTTTAGAAAAGCGGAAACACCGATGAATCGCCCTTCTTCACCGCATAAGAGGACGGGAATTCGAGTTGGGCAAACGCGCATTTCGTCGGTCAGGGATTTCCTTTTCGCCGCCCCGGACGCTCGATTCCTCCCGTTTCGATCGTCCGCGAAGGAACGCCTCCGGTTGTATTGGTCAGAATTCGGTTCTATTTCCATCGAAATAAATCGTCTGTTGGTTCGGCTGTTACTTATGGTTTCGAGGCTGCAGCGATGGCGGGCGCGCTAGTGGATCGAGCCACGAGCGACATGCTAATGCGGCCGGACGGGGCGATGAACGTGCAGATCTGTGAAATCCTCAATCGCGATCCGGGGTATGCGTTTCTGCTTTGCCCTCCTCTTATTCTTCGTTTGTTCGTCGAGTCTTCGGAGATGATGTTACTGTTGCATCTCGTTTTGTGAATTGTTTTGAGGTGATTGTTAGCTGAGCTGTCTTTGTAATCATTGAATCACCCGCTTTCATTTCCCCCGTCGCTTTCCGGAGATCTAGTCTTGCTTTTTCGTGGACTTGCTTTTTTATTAGGTAAATTCAAGCGTAAAATGGTGTTTTGATTTATAATAAATAAAAAATACTGATTAATGTTACCAAATTCTTATTGTATTAAAGCAAGCTTAGTTAGTATCCCATTGGACTGTTTTAAATTCAGCCACATTTTAGACTAAAGATGCATTGTTTTTGTTCATAATAATGATATATCATTGTGCTTCAGCTGTTTGGTATGAGTCAAGGAGAAAAATTGTTTAAGCATAAATGTTTAGGCAAAAATCATAAATTTTAAAATAATTATTTCTTTTTTTTCCTTATGCTCATTAAAAAATTTCATGTCAAAGGACTGTAGGGTATGTGTCATTAATTCAGGTGAAATATTTATGATGCTGAAATTAGAGATAGAGTTTAAAGTATAAGTATGATCAATTGTGTTTTTTTTTCGGAATAGTGATATTTAAATAATTTGTAATAACAAATACGGTGATATTTATGAGAAATAATATGGAACAATTGGCACCGGAACAAATTGAAACCTTAATTTGGCCTGGTGAAGTCGATTGCACATTGTTGTGATGTAGTATGTTGCTTATGATTGTGGTTTCTCCCTAATTGTCATTTATTGCTTCAAAAGTTCAGTTGGTGAAGGTCATAGTTGGGTTGTCATAACCAGAAAATGGCACTACTGAAATCAGAGCTATTTACGGGAACTTAGTAGTCTAAGGAAGAGGCTAGCATGATTAGAGTGAATAGAAGATATCTATAGGTATTTTAATTAGCATAATCTGTAAGTCTGCAAGGTTCCTTCCAAACTTAATAGTCAATGAGGCTGGCATGATTAGAATGAATGGAACATATATAGACGATATATGCGAAAATTTTCATTAGCATAATCTATAAACGGGATAAAGCGTACTTCTGCAAGGTTCCTTCCTCTTTTTGGATGCACTTCTAATTGATCCTTTACCTTTTTCCTTTTTGAATTTATCAGTTTGTGATCAGCTTTTCAAGTAGTTATTTTTCTTAAGAAAGAAGGTAAACTCTGATGCTTTTGTGTTGATTGACATTTATTGGGGTACAGGAATTGATTGAAAGAGGAGTTTTAAGTATCTCTATGTTGTCTCAACAAATTCAAGGATTACATAAACCCACCATGCCAGCAAGTGTTGATTAGTGCTTACTGTGTCAGCATAGAACTGGCGCTCCATCATGTTAATATTTTGAAGTGTACCTATGTAGCATTGGGTTGGCATATAATCCATTTTGGCTGGCATACAGAATGTGCAACTAGTGCTGATTGGCAAGATGCTGCTGGCATTATCAGCATCAAAGCTGTCATATAAGTGAACCATCTTTTACCTTCAAGCTTTGAATTCTATAGGGTCTGGTCTGAGGTGTTTGGGTGGCAGTCCTAAGGATTTGCCAACTAGTGTTGATTGGTAAGAAGTTGGTCATCAGCATGAAAACTGTCATATAAGTGAACCTCGAGGTAACCACATCTTTTACCTTTTAGCTTTGAATACTGTCAAGTCTGGTTTGAATACTATAGAGTCTGGTTCTTGCATGGTGGTACTAAGAATTTGATGGGAGTGCCTTTGAACGAAAGTAATATGGTAAGATACTGTAGCGACTCAAGGCACTTACTCATGAGGTCGGTAAACATAATTATGTATTGCTTTTTAACGGCATCATCAGGGATTTAATTGTTGCAGTAGATGTGTTCCCAAATGGCTTACTGTTTTACACAATTCCACGAAGAAAAAGAAAACCACTAAAATGTTCTCAACTGAATTTTGATAAAAATATTATAGGATACATCAAGTTTATGGGCATCCAGTAAAATATGATAAAGTAGGTCAACTTTTCATTGGACATCATCGCGTATTGCATTGACTTGAGTGCCTGTCCTTCCAAGCTCTCAACCGAATGCTGTTATATGCATCACTTGTAGGCTGCGATTCCAAACTGAAACAATTGCAAGCTGTAAATATTGATCTTGGCACCTAACATTTCTAAATGGAACATAATGCAATTGTAGGAGTACATAATCAAAGGCAAGAAAATATCTTTCCATATTTAATAATTTTTGCATGTTACATATTCTATTAAGGTCTCTAGTTGTGATACCTCTTTTGGCTCTTTCTATCATTGGCGTTTCAAAGAAAAATAAAAAGAAGAAAGGAAATAGAAATGGGTAGCTGATTGCTAAATCCGATCATGTTTGTTAGCATCTGATGGTTCACCTAGGAACTTCACATTTGTTTGCTTATGTGATGGGCCAGTCCACTTACATGTATTACGAAGAATATTACAATACTGATTTTTTTTTTCTTTGGTTACCAGGCAAACTAAGGATGTTGTTAAGGATCTCAAAAAACGTATTGGGCATAAAAATCCTAAGGTTCAGCTTCTTGCGCTAACAGTAAGTACTTCAGATAGTTTGGCTTCAAATTGTTTTATGTTTTTCCAGAGTTATATTTGAGGCCTACATGAAGGAGCATTTTTATATTTTTTATTATGATCACTGTTTAGTTATTAATCATTTTTTAATTCAAGATGTGGTATTCACAATGATTTCTTAAAGGAGAAAGGGCCATGAACCTTGCATTTATTAGTCATGTGTCATTGTGGTGCCTAATACAGTTTGCTTTTTTGCTGTTCAGCTAATTAAGCAAAATTTATATCTTTACTGCATTTGATTCATTTTGGTTACTCTTCACATTTTGAGTTTTTCTGTGTTCATGTTGTTTTTACAAAAATGAACAAAATTTGTTTCTTGCAGCTATTGGAAACAATGATAAAAAAGTGTGGTGACATAATCCATATGTATGTTGCTGAGAAAGACGTATTGCATGAGATGGTGAAGATTGTAAAGAAGAAGGTCCTAACTGTTCATATTTCAGTATTTTGCTCATTTACAATCTTTTATTTTTATGAAAGCTTCACTAATTCCTGATTATTTCTGTACAGCATTCTGATTCTCATGTTAAGAAAAAGATACTTATATTAATAGATACGTGGCAAGAAGTTTTTGGCGGTCAACGAGCAAGATATCCTCAATACTATGCAGCGTATCAAGAACTGCTGGTAGGCTTTTGCATGTTAATTATTTAGCCACCTTCCATTTTATATTGCTACTAAATGCATCGTTGGTATTTGATTTTTCAATTCAAGATATGTTTGGAACAAAAGAAAAAATATGTGAACCAGTTAAGTTTTCGGAGAAATTCTTGTTGAATTATGTTTCTATTGTTTTATTATTTCTAAGACTGTTGTTTTTTGTCCCATCAGAGAGCTGGAGTTGTATTTCCTCAGAAATCTGAGAGGTCTTCACCTGTTTGTGCTCGTCCACAGGCAAGGCCTCTGCGTTCCCATCCTCCACCAGTGCGGAGTCCTGAGTTTCAAAACAAAGCACGTGGATCTTCAATTACACCTGCTGTTCCAGTTTTGAGGTGCTTTTCCTATCATCTTATCAGTTACTTGCAATATACTATAGTACCAAATGTTTGTTAAAGCATGATAGTGACCCTTATATTAATTCTTTCCTTTCTCATTTTCACTTTGGTAGCTTACCTCTTCAGTTTTGATGCTTAACACTTTGTTTAGAGTTCTTTTTGTCCTTGATACGGAACTTATTGTATTTGCTTTGTGTTTGTTGGATATAATTTTGAGTAATTCAGGTACCCAATCAAAAATTTAAGTGAAAGAAGAAAATATGCCCGGTGGATACCTTGGTTGTTTGAAAGGTCATCTTAAATACATGTTGGTTCTGACCCAAGTTCTTGTTATAAAATTGCTTCTATCTAGTTGTATAATATTCATTTTGATCTACTCTTAGCTTAGTGAACTAGCTAAGAAAAATTTTGACAACTATTTAGGATATGCTACATGGGTCAGAGTCATATAAAAATCATACTCTTAGTTAAATTAAAAGTATTTAAATCTTTATTTATATTTTTTAATATAATCATACATCTCTCTCTAGTTAATCTATAAAGCATAAGTTCTAACAACGATCTTAGAGAATGATCTTTTTAATCTAACAGATACTTGGTGATCACACAAAACTATTGATACTCTACTTTTCGACCATCAATTTTTACTCATTAGATAATATCTTCGTCTATCTTTCTATCTTGTTGAATAATTTATTCAACGCACCTAAAACTTTTACTTAACTTTTAAACTTATTATCCAGCTAACTTAACTTTATCATCAGGAGTACTAGTATTACTAAGATTACAACTCATATATTCGGTCTTAATTTAAAACATTAACTTTCAAAGTTTCTCCTAATGACTCAAATTTAAAATTAATTCATTTAAACACTCATCAAGTAAAACAATATGATCAACAAATAAAATACATCAAGGAGGTTTTTTCTGAATATGAGTTGTAAATCCATTCATTACTAATGTGAAGAGGCAAGGACTTAATATGAATCCCTTAGATATACTCTCTATCAGTGTCTGCCATACCGATTCGTACCGCCCGGTACGGGCGGTACGTACCGATCCGACAGGCCAGCGGTACGCGGACCGCTCGATACCGGTCCGCACTGTAGCAGTGCTACAGTGCTCGGTACACCGTACCGTACCGGTACCGAGCCTAGGTCGAAATACCGGTACGGTACGGTATTGCGAACCTTGCTCTCTAAAACTCTAGTGACTATACTATCTGCTGATATAATTAGTAGAAACACTTTTCTTTTATAAAACTCATCATCTTAAATCTCTAAAAACTTTATCATAAGTCTTCTCTAAATTAATAAAAGTCGTATACAATTCTTTCTTCTTCTCTCTATAACATTTTTCATTAATTATCTCAATAAATAGATAGTTACCACTATTTATCTTCGTAGCACAAAACCAAATTGATATATAAAAATATTTGTTTCATATCTTATTTGACTTTCAATCTTTTTTTTTTCAAAGTTTCATAGTGTGGTTCATAATATTAGTTCCTTTATAATTAAAATATCACCCTTGTTTTCATAAATTGGCACTATAAAATTGTTCCTTCATTTGTTAGACATTTTTTATATCTCAAGATTTTATGAGATAAATTAGTCAAACAAACTATTCCCCTCACATTCTTACCTACTTTTATCTTTTTCAAAGTTTCGTTGCTCTAATCTTATGAACAAATTAATAATTATTAAACCTATAACTATTATATATTTTTAAGACCAAGTTATTTGTGAAATATTTATTAAATAATTAAAAAATACTTTATTCACCTTTCCTTAATTTCACTATCATTAATAAATATTTTTTTAATTCATTCTTAATACATTTTATATTACCTAAATCATTGCTCTTTCTTTTCTAGCCTTAGCAAAATTTGATATTTTTTTTTCATCCTTATAACATAAATCATTATAAAAATTATCTTAAGTTTTATATCTTGCCACAGTGATATCTCCTTTTGCCCCTCTTTTAGATTTTATTCATCTTTCGGATTTCTCCTCACTTATATAATTTCACAAATCTTTAAAGCATGAATTTTTATTTGTAATTACTTTTTTGAACTTTTTCTCACATCACCAACTCTTTCGTAAAGCTACACCTCTACCATTAGGTTCCCAAGAATCTCCTTTCTTATGCTCATAATCTTATTTGTTATTATAGTCGCATAACATTAATAGTATCCTCATTTTTTCCAAACCTGCTCTTTTTCCACTTTATAGTTAAAAATCCTTATATTCTTGTCTCCACATTTTCTACTACTATTTTTGTCTTCAATTTTAGCAACAAATATCCAATACCATAAGTCTATTTGATTCATCAAGCTTTTCCATATACAATTTTACAATCCTTATATATAAATTTCTCAAGGTTTGTCGTTGCATGCCGACCACGGTGCCGATCCTGTCCCAAATCAGTATATACTGATTGGTACCGACGTACCATATGTTGGTATACCAGTATCTACTGACAAACTAGAAAAAAGACAGAAAAACCCAAAAAAAACCTGAAAATTTTAAAAAAATCTAATTTAGAATCTCTATCCATCTTTTAAGTGAGAAAAAAGTCAATTTGACTATAGTTGTTATTGTAATCAAATGTTTATCTCTCTTTTTGAAGTGTGTGTTGAGATCACATATTATAACAAAATCTAAAACCGTACCCTCTCCTCATTCCTTTCCCCATAACAAAAGTCCTCGTGTACTCTTTTAACTTCACAATATGCTTTTCCTACATGACCATTGAAATCTCCTCCAATCATGTTGTAATATAAACTCCATCCAAGCTGCATTTTAATTGATGGTTCTCTATGCAATTCTGTATTGCTTCTGGCTTACAGATTACCACTGTTGGTTCTGGTGCTGCAACTTCAGTACTCAAATTTTGGTTGATTTCTCAGACTCAATGAAATTGAGAATGCTCGTGGTATCATGGATGTTCTAGCAGAGATGTTGAATGCCTTGGATCCTGTGAACAGAGAGGTAGGATGCACTTCAAGACTTATTTTTATAATAGCTTTTTACAATGCTATCTTCGAATATCACTTTTTTTGTTAAAATTGGCAATTAATTTGTAGTTTTAAAAGTCTTGAATGCATTTTTATTTTGCTGGGACCATGCTATCTTGACTAAAGTGAGTTAGAGGTCTTGGATGATAAAGTCTCTTTGCTGTGTTATTAGCTGGTCATTTATCCTTGAAAATTTTGAAAGCTCAATAGTTTTGGTTCAATTTAGAGTTTTCATTTTCTGCTCATCTCATGTTGATTTTTATATGCAGGGTCTGAAACAGGAGGTATTTGTTGACCTTGTCGGTCAATGCCGTACCTACAGACAGAGAGTAGTGCATCTCGTTAACACAACCTCGTAAGTACTCTCGGTTGCTCTCTCCATGTTTAATGAATTTTTAAAGAAAATAAAGTTAATGAAGTTTGGACTAAGCTGTTTTTACTTCTGCACAAATTTGTGATATATCACCAATTAATTTGTTTATGTATTTTTTAGTCAGCATTTCCATTTTTGTCTCCAAAAAGATGAATTCAATAGTAGTTTTCCCCCTTGTCCCTTTTTACTTGCTCTCACCTTTCAAGTTGTGTTTATGGAAGATGGTGTGTCAAAGTTACTATGTTAGTCTTCCTCTGACATCTGATATAACATGATTGTATCATGAGATACTTGTGTAGTCACTCGACTGTGCTCATCAGCTTCCAAGATTTTGGTCTTTCATTGGTTATGCTGTTTTTACAGAGATGAGGAGCTGCTTAGCCAAGGACTTTCCTTGAATGATGATTTGCAGAATGTGCTAGCAAAGCATGATGCTATTGCTGCAGGTACTGCTGTTCATGATGAGAAACAAAAATCTGCACTTGACCATGTTGATGATTCTTCAGCTAGCAAAGAGTCAGATCAAAGGTAGTCCAGTTTCTTAAACAACTTGCTATTTACAAACTTTCTATCTACGCCGTAGGCATGCTCATGCCAGGTTATGAGTAAATTTGAATCACTTCTTTGAGATAAATAAATGTATTGTGAAGTTTTAAGAACAAAATTTCTTTTGAGCATCTGCTTCTGTAATAGTAGTTGGACAATTTGAAGATTGTTAATCTCTTTAAAGTCTGTTATTCAATCAATTTCTTTCAGTCAAGATTAACCAACAGAACATGCTTTGTTTTGAGTGTGGCAAAGTTTACATCGTACTTGCTGATGTTTCTTCTTTCCATTCTAGTATGGAACATGATCATAACTTTATGACATAGGTTGTCAACTGCAAGTTCAAGCTCAAGTAACCAGCCGCCTCCTCTTCAGCAATCACTGCTACATGGATCTCTTGCATCCTGTGATTCAGCAATCTCTTCCGCAAAAATTGAACCCAGTATGGACCTTATTAGTGGTGATGACTACAATAAACCTGCAACAGAGAATCTGCTAGCTCTTGTTCCTGCCAGTGAACCACTTACCAATGTTGCTTCTGAGCAGAACGTCTTAAGGCTTGCAGAAATGTTTCCTCCTATCATATCTAACAGTAGCAGCACAAATCCTGCAAACCGTTTTGATTCGACTTCTGGAATTCCTGCACAACAGACATATCCTGCTGGAACCAACATTCAGCTGCAGGTGCACCTAATACAACAGCCTGCCCTTTTTACTAGTGGAGGCATCCAAAGCTCAGGAGCACCTCAATTTGAGCAGGCAAGTCGTGATCAGGGAGTGCAGCTAACCCACATGAGCATTGTGTGGGATGGTCAACTTTCTCCAGCATATAATCCAGAGGAACAGGCACTAAGTTATGGTAAAACCATCACCTTTTCATCTCATTCTTTACACTTGTTTTTCTATTTAAAATTCTACCAACCTTTTTTCATGGTTATACTCTTGGCATCTCTAAGTTTCATGGTTATACTCTTGGCATTCCCCCTTTAAAGTGAAGAGACGTGCTTGTTTGTTCTGCAATTAATGTATACCCATCCCATTGAAAAGAAAATTTGACTAAGATGGCTATAAGACTTGATGTTCTAGGGATTTAAATGTTTGAGTTCTGTGAAAAATATCATATACAAAAAGTGTCTTGTAAGGGGGGAATGTTGAGATGCCATGAATGGGCATTATACACCATATAGAATAAGCAATCATTGTATTTATAGTAAATCACAGGTAACTCCTCCTTTTGAGTGAGAAACCATTAGCATTCAACTAGGAAAGTGTTCAGTGCAAAACATTCATAATCCTTTATAACATCACTTGGTTATGAGCAAATCCTTCCTCTCATATGTATATATTTATTTCTGGCCTCCCACTCACCCATAAAGCCATATCAAAAGAACTTTGTTCATCATCACTCAGATGAAAAATCCATTCTACAATAGAATTGTGATTTTTTTTTTTGTTTGGGGGTGTAATTGAATTTCTACTGATGCAGATGATCAAGCTGGTGCTCTTCCCCCACCACCATGGGAGGTGCAACCTGCGCAGAATGATTTGCCAGGTTTGCAGCCTCAACCATTTCAAATTGATCAGCTTGGAGACATGCATTCCTTGCCAATACAAACCGGCCAGCTTGAAGGCGCTCAACCTCAACCCTCGCTGGCCGGCCAGCTGGGAAAAATTCACCCACAGCATGTACTGGGCACCCTGCTCGAAGGGTTACAACCTCAGCTTGCACAAAGCAGTCAGGTTGTAGGCGTGTATCCTCCGATGCAAAACAGCCGGATGACAGCCATGCATCAACAGCAAATGTTTGGAGGCCGTGTCGCCGATATGGGTCAACAGTCCATGCAGGGAGTTCGGCTGACAGGCTATGGATTTGGGCAGCAGCCAGATGCTCAATACTATGATCCAATGAGTTCAACATACCCTTATTATAATCCAACTGAGCTCTCACATGGAATGTATGGGCTGTCCGTGCAAGAAAACAGCACATATGAAGGTAACAATTCTTCCTACCAGATGCCTACCATATCCTCATCTAACCTGCAGCAACCGAACAAGCCAATGAAGCCTGAGGACAAGCTTTTTGGTGATCTTGTTAGTATGGCCAAAACAAGACAAACTAAACCTACTGTCAGCAGGGTCCAGGGCTTGTAAAATTTAACGAGCAGAACTGTTTTTTCATGCTGATTCTGGTGCTTGCTTATTATGTATTTTCTCTTGTCTGCATATCTCCATTTGTATTTTGTCCTCTTTCTATCAATCATTCACTTCATTTTGGAAGGATAGAGGTGATTAGAGAGATCTGATGTACAGCGTTGCTTACATGTTTGATGATTCAGAGCCCTCATTTTAGACCGCGGACCTCTTCCGTAAGTCACTCTTTGTCTGTGATGCTGTAAATTGTTTGAAGAGCATATCGAGTGCGAGTGACTTTGATTCGAGTGTTTCAGATGAGTAAGTAATATGATGCAAGTTGACATATAGCATACGCAGTGAAACTGATGCACTACTACTGTAACCCCATATATTGCTTCGATCTACCAGTATATGAATGTACAACAAAAATGCCATGGCTTTATTGCTAAAGAGGGTTGATATCCGAACACCCCTTTCTTGTGAACCATTTGAATTGGAAACAAGTTTGGTGCTCATCGATGATTGTAGAGGCTTCATGCATCCTGATAAAGCTGATGATGTAAGATATCGAAACCCCAATCGGTAAATACGAAATGGATCCTCGCCTAGCATGCTGTGGCCAAGAAATCATCACTTGGTTGCTCCACCACTAGATAGGTAGGTTTGTATTCCAAGTGACAAACCAGCTTTGGCTTTTAAAGACAAATAAGATTATCCAAATTAGAACTTAGCTTTAATATAATCTTTAACACTTCATATGTTGGGAAAAGGTTGGAAGTTATGTTACTCTCCATCCATATCAACTAAAATATTTGATGAGACTATTATTTTGATGAAAACAGATGGAGAGGAGACAACATGCTGCTTCTACGATGCAGAAGAAATAAGCTGTTTTATTTGGACAGGAAAAGATCTCAGGACACCAATCTAATTACCTCGAACTAACTTTTCTGCTGCGCAAGTATTTGATGATTGAAATAATGCTGAACTAAAGGAAACACACACTGCTAAGAGAAGTGGAACAGTAAACACAAAGAAATTTTGATTTTATCACTTAAAAAGGCATCTTACAAAGGGAACAAATCTTCCCATGTTTCATCTTACATGGTCTTTCTCACAAGGGAAAAATATGTATATATATCTTAGAAAGTTGATGGCAAGTTTGATATAAGAAAAATGGAACACATAAAAAGACTATAATAATTAACAAGTCAGAGATCAATTATGAAAGTAAAACTTACTATTAACTAAGACCAAGAACTACCTCATGGCACCATACATTTTTCTTGATAACTAGGGAGCAAAACTTTAATTGCCAACTTTACCAACTTGATAGGTGACCTCCTCATTTCATCCAAAACTAAGAGAACTACAGCAGAATTTGACATCATTTCCGATGAGCAATTATGTTGTAATAGGAAATGTCTTTCTCCACTCCATGGATTTGTTCCAGATGCGCAATCCATATCCCACAACAAGCAGTACTACACTGATCAAACTCTTTCATTACTTTTAAGAGGTCCAGTCACTAAAATTCTAGAAGGTATTTTCTTCTGAATGATCTAAGCCAGTGGCCGCATTATGCAGCTATAGAAATCAAAAACAACGGAGCAACAAGAATGTGAATTTCAAGAATGTGCCGGTTTTTGCTGAAACAAAGAAAATCTCCAAGAGTGCATTTAACAAGAAATCACATCCTGTCGTACTTCATCACCTGCTGAAGCCTCTTGTGACCCACACAGAACCACCAGATCTGTCATAAAGGCATTGAGATGCCTGCCAAAAGAAACTTTTTTATAGCCAGCTGGCGATAGTTGCTTGACCAACACAATGTAATAACAAATAAAAAACAAAAAGAAACATACTAATTTCTGCTAGATATTAAAGCTTCTAGTCTAGCAATCTTTCTCGCCATGTGGAAATGATGATTTCCAAAAATTCACATTCAGCACATATATTAGTTTATATAAACGAAACAATTTCTGTCCCAAAAAAAAAACATCAAAGGCAAAACAAGTTAAGGATAAACTTAAATTGCCTCTCCCTGTGCTATTCATATAAGATACAACAAAAACCCACTAGGAGAAAGGTGACCTTGAAAGTATACTGCATGATAAAGCACACGAAGCATTACCAAATGCTAGCATGGTAAGCCGTGTGTACTGTGAAATCGCCTAATGGTAGTCTAAAGTCATGCAGCATGCTTATATCATTGTAGCACTAGCAAAGTGGACATAGTATCCATCTAGGCATTCTGCCTGCAAGGTTATTCCGATAAGCTTGCAACACAAGACAGTCAACACCCCATGGAGAAACTACAGAAACAAACCGATAAACATATTGGTTATCTAATTATGAATATCTGAATGTTAAGGTCACAGTATCTTAACGGTCTTAAACGTGGTATTCGGTTTTGATAGTATTTAATATATATTAGTCACGAATATGGGAAAAATCATAGTAACCAATGACATGGAATGACATGGGTGCAGTATCATACAGGTGTGTGATTCTTCCCCAAACTTTTTTTTTTTCCCCACCAAGGATAAGTGTCAAAGGCAGGATTCGAGCTAGGACCTTGTCATAAACTGTCAAAATCTTTATCAACTAAGTTACACCTTCACTTTTAGTTGGTTTATATCTAAATGATATTCCCAATTTCTGTAATCTGGATCCTATATCACGTTCTGAAATATAAAAATATGTGAATCAGGACAAGGATTGTGGTATATAAGGTTAGAGGGATCCTGATAACTCTAGGTGAGATTGCAGGAAGCAAACAAAATGTACATTCGATTAAGCAGTGATTGTCAAATAATCATAAATATGGAACAATTAAGACAAAGCCTCGGAATGGAATTCAATATGTGCAAAGTGAAAAGGAGGATTCATTTTAGAACACGTTTGAGGTCCTCTCTAAGATATTTCGGCTGACCAGAATCAAAACCGCGTAAATATAATGAAGAATTTCTACATAACGAATCTATTTCCTCTTCACTTCGATGGAGAAAGGGGAGTAATTTTGATTCTCAATGCCACAATGGTTTAATAGAAATCACTAGATGCCAAAGACTGAACTCCCAGGATCTGTTAAGAGTGTAGTACTAACCTTGTGGAACCCATCCCCAGCTCTGGGGCTCCGCGTGGAGAAGCGAATTCAGTCGAGCCGAAGCAACCGCAGCGTGGAGAGGCAACATCGACGCCAAACAGCGGCTCGAACTCAGAGCAGGTAATCTGATGTCAGCATCAACCATACGCACATCAAGATCGAAAATTTCCCAATCTCCCTCAAAGATGAACTACCGGAACCACCGATCGAAGAAACCAAAAGCCCGTACCTCGGAGCGCAACAACCGCGCCTCTTGGACGAGGTAACCGGCGATCGAAGGCACGACGAGGGCGGAGAAAGCTGGGGCTCGTGCATAGAACTCTTCGAGGACCTGAGAGACATCGAAACGGCCCGAATCGAAGCCCTAGATCGAAGCAAGAGAGGAGAAGCCATCGTTCCTTCGTTTTAGTTCGATCTCTCTCACTCTCCTCCCCTCTTCCCTTAGCTTCTTCGGGGAAGGAAAGGGTTTTAGCGTGAAGAGAACATAGGGCAGTCGAAATAAAGATAAATCTTGGCCGTTGGTTGAGAAGATTACGAGCGATTCCTACGGTTTGGATTCATTTTCAACATAAGGAAGCAGCCCTTACCGATGGTTTTTTTCCTCGACGCAACCAGATCGGAATCGTTCTTCCCACTCCGATTTCAACCGTTAGATCAATATCAACGGTCAGAGACACGTCTAGAATAAGGATGGGTGTTCGGGCTCTTAGTGAGCTGGGCCGGGCCGTATTCAGAGTTAACCCACAACTCAATTGCCAACAATGTGATTGGATTGCAAAATTAAATCTGCCAAAATACCTTTTTTGCAAAATATATTTTTCATATAGAATGCGAATTAAACAAATCAGATTGGTAGATTGAAAGTTAATTCATCTTTCTAGGTGGTACTTATTAGTAATTATATTGTCCTGAAATATATTTATTTATAATAACCGTAGTTAGACAATTTATCGGAAAAAAAAATTGCACATAATCACAATCAACTTCACATGAAAATATTTTTTTTAATGAATATAAAATTCTTTAAATTGGTTCGAGTCAATCGATTGGAGTCAATTCCCTTCGTTTGTCTCCTCTGTTTGTAAGAAACAAATAAAGATAGATGCATTCAGGGAAACAAACGAGCAAGAGAGATTGCCATCATATTTTATGAGTACAGCCACAGCATCTTAAATAAACTTAAATGCAGATGGGAGGAGTTAAAACAAGACCGACCTGAACAAGAAAAAAGGAAAAGAAAATTTGATCTCACATGTACACACTGCTACATCGATGGCATATCTACAAACTGGTTTCCGATGTGGCTTCTTTACCCGATTGGTCAGGGCGAGTCCGAGGTACATGATAGAAGCAGGTCAACTTTGTTCTTGTAGTATCGTTGGGCGCTACCAAATCAGTTACTCCAGTTCTTTAGCAAAATCTATATTGTCGACAAAGACCTGCAAAGATCATCATGTAAAATGAATTGAGAAGACCAATCTGTGTTAAAGGCATACAGCCCACATTGTTTCATAAAACTTTAATGCCAGTTAATTAATTAAGTAAAATAATTCATTCAGCCTCAGAATGAAGGATTAAAGTAAGCCGAAAGAAAGGTGAAGAATTTGCCATCATACGCATATCAACATAAAGACACGTTCTTGAACACACAATACTGAAGTACAAGGTAAAACTGAAATGTGGATTGCAAAAATTAAGAGTTACATCAGTAAATGCAACAATTCTATGAATCGATTTCAGTAATAGAGCATAGACAAAGATCGAGAACATAGAGAAGGTCAAATATAGGTACATACTGTTTTCCAGCCATCTGGATCCAGGCAGGCAGTAATCTTGGTATTGATGCCAGGTAACGGACCAGGTTCACGTGTTATTTTTCCACCATATAATCTGATAGCTTCTGCAGTTTTGTACACATCATCTGTCCCAATTGCAATCTAGCAAGTGACATCTCAATTGGTTTAATAACCATTGTTTACATTTAATTTTAAAGCATAAAATCTCAATGGGAAGGGAACTTGGTAAAGAAAGATTCTTATAAGAATCACAAAAGATGGCATAACTAAGACGGTTATCTATGACAAAACTGGTATGACATGCTACCTGGGCATAGGCATTCCCTTTTTCATATTCTTTTAACTCCATAATTGTAAGTTAACTCCAACACTGCACTCTTATCTTCAGGACCATATCCCATAATTGCTATTGTATACTGAAAAAATATATATGTTAAAGTGCACGTCTAAATAACATAAAATTTCAAACAATAACCATAAATAAAGATATCCTGGACAGGAATATTATACCAGAAACAATGCTAGAAGAATATGGATAAAAGTTATGATTTTTAAAAGAGAGAGCTAGAACAACAAAGTAGCACGGATGTTCTACACAGGCATAAGGTGTCGAACAATGCTAATAAAATATATGGTTTGAGGGTAAGACTTTTCACTGAGATAGAGAGGACATTAAAATATCAAGAATATGTTCCCATGCTGTTATAGAAAGCTCAAAATTAAAAATAAAGCCTAAGCCAAAGGAGAACAGCAATAGCAATAACAAACCACTGTTGCAATTAGGTTCTGGACGAACTGATCCTTATTAAGCCCTTTTAAGACAAGCACTGGAGATAGAATAGGCAATTTGATAAAAGAATTGCAAGCAAGAGGAAGGTAATCATTTTTCTACTACTACCAGGTGGTTAACCCTTGCATCCAGCCACGCAAACAATGTTGAGCAATATCACTAGTTGAAAAAATGGATAATAAAAAATAATTTCAATTATTGGTTGGGCTTCTGTCAAATACATTTGTTATTCTTTCAATTCCCAGAATGCAATCAAATATAATCTGTGACTATTTGTGTATGTATCTCCATATCTTGCTTTTGTCTTTGCAATTTATCTGACACACGAATAACAGTTAAATCCATTTCTCATGATTGTACCCATGGAAAACCAATCACAGCAAAACTAAGACTTTAAAAAAGACAATGAAGTTAGCAAAGCCTGACATCAAGATAAATCTTAATGGAAATTATACATATCGATTCACAAAACTGGTAACACACAACCAAGTGGTCTAGTTGGTGGCAATTGGCATACTTAACGGAGTCTGCTTGACATCAGTCAAATATGATGTTGGAAGCAAGGAACTAATAATCACAGATTCAAGAAACCAGATATTTCCCACCAATGACGAACATAATGTATACCAAACATCTCAGTACAAACAAGTTCAAAAGACATATAATGTTAAATACCTTGTATTCAGGATTGTCCCGCTTGCGTAGAAGCTCCATACCAAATGCCTAATCAAATGAGAAAGATATCAGCCGATAATAACAAGAGTGAACAACTTAAATCACAATTTTATTGCCATATTACCTTCTTATAGAAATTTATGGAACGGTCAAGATCTCCTACACGAAGCATTACTTGACATAAGGGCTCCGGTGTAGGGCCTCGTTCTAAAAGCTCAAATTTATAACCATCAGGATCTTCAATAAAGGCAATTACACTTTTGCCACCCTTCACAGGTCCAGGTTCTCTGGTAACTTTTCCTCCCTTGGCTTTGATAAGATCAACTGTCTTTGCAACCTGTTGAACAGAAACATGGGATATCAACAGAGAACCATTTTCCTAAAAAAATTATGAGATTTATACAGATTATCCTAACATACAAGTTGTTGACATGCTACCTAAAGAAGCAATCCCTTTACAGAAAGGCTTCGTGAAAAAAACCTAACCACTTAGAAGGGGCAACAACTGACCAACATGAGTATGGTTACTTAGCATGATTGATTTGGATTAATCACAGGCCATGGTCACTATGTTTACGAATTTATGTTATAAAAATCTTTTCATTATAAAAATAATGCCAACCAAACTAACCTGTCAACATATTGAAAAGATTGTTCCATATACAACTCACTAGCCCCATATATTAGTACTTTCATGAAGGGTTGTTATTTTTGTGAATAATTATTATATGGGTCAATGGTGATTATGTTTCTCTTAAGTTACAGATTACAGATTGCTTAAATTGTACAGTCACAGAAAGTTAGTACATATTTATTTAATATCAAGCTCATGTTGAGCCATGTACTACTTTCTAAAGTTTGTTACATCAGTGCAGCAGTATCTTTATCATCCCTATATCCCATGTTCTCATGTCCGTGCTTCAATGACGACATGAACACTGCACTCGTGCCATATCTAATCTCACATAGCAGCATACAGAGTCATGTGTTAGGTATCCTACCTAAAACAAATTATTTAAAGGCAAAATGTGTCCACTCACATTCCCCAAAAGTGGTTTCATATAATTTTTTTTACAAATACTTACCGAGTTTACATGTTGTATTGCTTTTTATCACAAGACTTAATAATCTAGCTCTATAATTCCCCACACTCCATCAGAGCTGCACATAGGTCTACACTATTTCCCCTATAAAAGGCATATCCATAGATCAAAAGACAATCTGCTCTGACTTATAGTTTTATATGGTTTCCAATGCTAACCAAGCATCCTTTTATCTGTTCACTGCCAAACGAGCATGTTGAGATTCTCCCAGTTCAGGTAATGGCTGACAAGTTCCAAATTCTTTTAGACATTACACACTGTTCATCATCATTAAGAATATCTATCTATGTGCAGCCCATACTTTTTGAGGTCAAAAAAATCCATCTCTTTCAGGCTTCTCTCCTTTGGTTAATAAGCTTTATCCCAGTGCACCTATTGTCAATGGTTAGGGTTTTAGAAACATTCTTCAAAGGGTCTAATACTATTGCCTGATTCGGATATCACTTACCATAAGAAAGAAAAACAAGTCTCAGTATACAAGTCACAGATAAACTCTCAGTATACAAGCCTTACTGCCTCAAAAAAAATGTTCATAGGTTTGCTCGTCGTGCATAATGTTTGTGCTGTGTCATATCATATCCTTCCAAGGGCCAGTTCAACACAAGTGGCAAGGTGTGACGTCACCTAAATGAATTGGGTTATACAAGTTATCGTTGTTGACAATTGCACTGACATGGCAAATGGCCTAACAGCATGAATCAGCAGGACATAACACAAGGTGCTCGATACTTCAACATGATCAGTGCACTTGTACATTGGATCTTCAAAGTTGGAAATAGTTGACTAACAAAAGCCTAAAATAAACCTTGCCAAGAGATATTCAACTCATGTTCCCTGAGTTTATCAGTAAAGTAACTTTGTAATAATTAGAGATAAACTTCTTGCATTTCATTTGGCACAAATCAAAACCAGTGTTTTCAAAAGGTGCCCGGGCACTCACTTGAGCGCTAGGGCGACACAAGCCATGGCCTAAGCACCTCGCAACATTTCAGAGCAAGACGTTTCAATGAAGTGCCGCTCGGGAAAGTGCCCGAGCCCAGGCGCTGGACGCCTCAGGCGAGGGCCCACACCAAATCGAGTAGACTTCAAGCCTGGGTTCGACTAGGTGAGTAAGTTGGTTCAATCGAACCAACTAATGTAGGTTGTATAGGCGCTTACCCTAACACCAACCCAGTGAAAGAAACCAAAACCGAAAACCTATTGCTCGCCTGTCGCCTTCGCACGTGTTGTTCGCCACTGCAACTTCATCCGCCACTTTCATACACCATCCGCTGCCATCGGCAACCTCGTATGCTTTGTTTGCCGCCCTCTCCAACTTCGTTCACCGTCGTCGGCAACCTCTTCTGCTTCATCCACTGTTGTGGCTTCGTCCATTCGCCATTGCAGCTTCATCCGCCGCCCTCTCCAACTTTGTCTGTCGTTGGTTTCCACCTTCCTCTACAGCTGCCAGTTACTTCTGCATCTTCTCATTTTATAGGTAGTACTTTCGTCAAGTAACTTGTTGCACCATATTGAGGTGGTGCACTATTGCTCAATTAGGAGTTAGAACTTAGGAGTTCTAAGTTCACCACATTATGATCATATTTATCAATCGTAATATATTTTTTAAAATTTTAATATTTATGAGCATCTCACTAAGTTCATGTGGGGCGCCTAGTGCCTCGAGCATTTTGGGTCCTTGGTAGCTTATGCTTTTAAAAACATTGATCAAAACATGATAGTATCATGCACAAAGACAAAAAAACTTTACATGTGAGTCAGAAACAACCAAAATTTTTGTTCAGAACTCCAATTTTGCATTTTAAAGAAATAAACATATATTACTTTGTAAAACACAAGCATGTGCAAGCCAAAAGAAGGATGACAATGCAAAAAAGTATATTCGTCAATTGAAATGGTGACTTACGTCTTCAACTGCAATACCAAAGTGACCAAAACCAGTGCCAATCTCATATTTGTCAACTCCATAGTCTGCCATTGTTTGCACAAATAAATTTTGAGCCAAACATGTCAAAAGAAAAGGTTTGTTCTGTTAAGCAAGCAAATGTATTGCAAACTACAAGATATTCCCACTAAGCAAAATATTTGCATTACAATCTATGATACAAAATTGTGAATACAGTGTCTGACATATTGACATGAAAAGATATTTAGAAAGCTCACTGTATGTAAGCTCTACAACAAAATGTGAGTCTTCAGGGCCATATCCAAGGAAAGCATTTGTGTATCTTTCCTCAGGAATGTCACGTTTCCGCAGCAACTTCATCCCCAGGCACTCTGTATAGAACCTGTACCGTTTAGAAAAATAAGATCATAAGAATTCACGTGAATCCAGATCTATTACAGAACATTCCATATTAAACAGGATGTCTGAGTTGAAAAAAATCACTTTATTGTCTTGTCCAGATCCCCAACACGGTAAACAACATGAAGCATCCTTCTATTATCCTTGTTCACCCACTCTAAGGCCTCTTCTTGATTAACTGGGGTGCTTGTTTCTGCTGTATTTCCAAACGCACTGGCCATTGTACAATTTACTTTTTTTTTTAACAGCTGCTCCAGATGTAGAACTGCATAAACACCTGCTTTCAAAAAGCAAAGGAATCAGGCTTCAGAAAAATAAATAAATAAATACAAGAAAATAGAACACACTTAGACAGCAAAATCCACCATAATTAGAAAGTACTACTTGAAAAGAAAATTGCATGTGTAAAAATACCGCTCCAGCATCCAGCAAACAAATACTAATTATGGTAATTGAGCCAAGCCAAAGATTTACCTCGTCGGTCAAGATATAGAACAGAAAACCTACATTTCGGATTCAACAAAAAATAATTCCTTATATATTTCCGAATCATCGTGGAAAGCAAAAAATGATGTAGTAGCAACTTCAGATAACCACGATGAATAGATATGTTAGTGAAGAAAAAGATGCAATCTTGAACGAGACCAACACCGGTAACAACGCGATTCACCACAACAGCCACTGGTGGTACACCAACCTAGGTTCCAATTGCCAAACCACGAGAAATCCACAGGGAGACGACTCCACACAGAGGAGAAATGAAGGTTTCGGAGTTTGGGTAGGGGCGACCACCGAATGATCAGAGCTCACCGCTGCCGAGACGGGCGGGAGGAGCGCGCCGACGAGGAGGGACGGAGGACGGGGAGGAGGAGCGACCGAAGCGAGAGTTTGGAGACAATCGTAAGGCGGAGAAAGAGGGGGAGAGGGGTGGTCGGAAGGCGGCGGCGACGGCGGCGGAGGCCATGGGCGTAATCCTCACCATCCGCCGGCTGCGTCCTTGCGGAGGCCTCTGCTCCCGGTCGCTCCCTCGCGAGCAAGAAGCAGCAGCAGGGCGCCGCTTCGCGAGCTTCCGTTCCCCCACCCTCTCCCTCTCCCTCCCTATCGGTGGCGCAGGATTCAGCCCGCGGTATATGGCGCGCGGACCGAGGAGGCCGTGCACGGGTTTCTTATCGATGAATAAAAAGGCTGCCTCAGGCAAGGGATCCGCGTATGGAATAGGTTGCATCGAGATTTGTGAATCGTTAGATCAATCACGCGGTGGCGTGAGTTATCTTTTCTTGTTAATTCCAAGTCGAGAGATAGTGTCTCGTATTATCATATTTCTTACAAATACTTATTATATTTTTTAAAACAATATTTAAAACAAAAATTAGAAATAATTATTTTTAAATATACTTTTGCTGGTTATAATATTTGTAAATTTAAATAGGAGTTATAATATTTTTACTCTATATTCAAAAGCACTATTACTTTATTTAAAAATATTATAGTTCAATTTTTTTGTTAACATTTTCCATAACGAATGAAAACAAATATTATAAAGTTTTTCAAAATATATAAACATAATCTTAAAAACTAAATGAGAAAATAAAATAAAATTTATAGGTCCATTTAAAATATTATAAACAGGTAGTGTTTTTTCACCCTTTTTATTGACATTCTTCTGCAGTAAATGAAAACAAATATATAGATATAAATTTCATGTTATGTTATAAAACAAAAGAATCTTTGTTATTATTTATTTTGAAACATGTCAAAATCTTATTAATTTTCATCCAAATCATCTATAATAAATATGGTTGATGGGGATTTGAACTAATTAAGTTTCATCCTTTATTTTTTTTACTTTTATGATAAATAAACATAAATATCATGAGGTTTTTCATAATATGTACCTGGATTTATGATTAAGTGAAAAATGAGGATTAGTTATCCTTTAACATGAAATATACCAAAATAATCCTGATTTCAATTCAAAGACATTCGAAAACTTTCAGATAAACCATTTTATGAAATTTCAAAAGATATGAGAACATTGACAATTATAGTTGATGAGGATTTAAAGCATTGATTTTGATTATAGTGTTTGGAACAGAAAACTCACCACCACATCGACCTGTAATTACTTTCCTTTCCCTTCACTGACCCACCTAAGAGAGAGAGGGTGGGGGGAGGGGAAGGAGTGTTGCCTTCTAAGCTACTCGATACCTTCTTGGCGTATTTCAGTATTAGGGCCGACAAAAGATCTTTAGCCTGACACGATATGACATCTCGAACCCGAACAAAACAATCACACAACCTCCACGTTGTTTGGTGCTGCACATGTCGACGTCAAACACCACGGATCCATTCCGAAAAGCTCGGAACGATGTCGTACGACGAGTACATGTACAGAACACCACGATGCCCGTTCGCAAGAAATAAGCTCAACGTCATACACGTTGGCATCGAACACCACGGAGTCGTTTCGCAATGCTTGGAACAACGTCGCACGATGCCAACCCATACGGGTCTACCGATGCTCCTCCACAGGGTATAAGCCATCCATCCGAGGAGCTGACGGTTATTAAAGGTCCATGTATGATCGACCACCTTTTCGCAGGTATAAAAGTCAATAGGAAGGGAAATTGGCATATTTGATTCATTTTTATTCCATTCAACTCTAACTTAAGCTTCAGATAGATCGAGTCGAGAAATTTTCCTCTCGACCTTGATCAGAGTGCACGGGCTGACGACAAAGAAGCAAGCGACGAGACCCACAACTCAACTCGACCCAACGCTCACTTCCGCCTATTCGAGATCGGATCAAGCTATGCTAACTCCTCGACCATGACGTAAAGGTTCACCAACACTTCTCAGCCTCCTCTTTCTTGATCTCTGTGCTCTCGACGGGGAGTAGGATGGATACCTTCTTAAAGATGAAGATCACCGGACCAGGGACGAGACCGGGGCCATACTCGGTTGCAGCCTCGCCCCACTGGCTGGGAGCCGTATCGCTGTCGATCGCTGGCTTGGGGGCACGTCAATTCCCCCCACCGACAACCATTTAAATAGAGTGGTGAATGGATCCAGGAACCTGGCAAGACAATCCGATCCGAACCCGAAATAATTGGATCCATTATGTCCGCCGAGAGGATAAATGTGTCGGCACTTGGGTTGGCCCTGTCGGACTCCAGATGAGGGCGAACCAGAAATACTCCAAATTGGCTCGTTCGTTCCTATTAAATCGAATGATAGGAGTTGAAAGAATCAACGTGGGGAACCGGACATACCAAATTTGCAATGGCCATATTTATCATGAAAAACTTCATATAGTGCCGCTAAACACTTCTCCAGAAAACTACAAATGTAAAATAGGCAATTTGAGATTGTACAGTTTCTACATCTTCATTACTGTCATAAAAAAGATTACACACGTGAACAGAAAAGGGCAAATGATCATTTGACAAGTAGAAATTTTTTTTTTGCAGAATCATAATGACCAGAAATAAAATACTCAAAAGAGAATGCAATTAACCATAAAGATGTGAAATTACACAAAAAACAACAGGTGTTAGAGATGTAGTGTTCCGATGCTCCTTCCCCACACAGAATCTAACCGTTGGATCCACCACATCCATGCAAATTATTCTTTTAAATACAAATTAACTGGTCTGAAATATTGTATATCGTATCAAAATGCTTAAGCAAAATTTTCTTCCGAGAACCATATACTATATTGTATATGATTTGTACACAATATTCTGTTTGAGAAAAAGTTCTGCAAAATGTTGTGTTTGTCGTTTTGTATTATTTTATATTGGTTGTACCTTCATCCTTAATGAGAACCATTTTATCTGCAAATGTTAGCACAAGAGGCCTTATCAAATGCATAAATACGACAGACACGGGCTTTATAAATATAACCTCATTTTTAAATATAAAAAAGAGTAAAACACAAAAATTTCACCTCATTTTCAACCTTTCTTGAAACAATACTTGATCACAATCTCTATCACGATCGTTGCTTTTCTGCAAAGAGAATGCTTGATGCCGCAATCATGCTAGGGTAGCAAACAGCTCCAGTGTAACCCAATTTTTCTAGCAACAGACGGTACGTATCTTCGCTGGGAGGACAGAGAAGCTGTAGGACTTTTTCAGCTGCTGAAGTCTGCATTTCTTGAATATTGTTATCAAGAACTACTTTACTGCAGTGCCAAAAGCAGGATGGATTTATACATTAGACATCTAAATTATCTACATGGGCAGGAAATAAGAACAAGGCACAGTGAGAGAGAAAGCAAACATTACAACAAATGTAAGCTTGGCAACTTGTTATGTGCATGACCTTGTTATTAAAAATGTTTAGAAGATTCAGCACCAGACATCCAACTATGAGAAATTCTGCCACATATCTGGTTTAAGTAGCTCAAAATTCCAGGCCAAGTTCTTGCCATCCTGACATGTTAAGACCACATGGGCGAACAAGAACTTGCACAGGTGAACACACACACACACACACACATACCGAACATAATGTGGTAAAAGCAGCTCAAGCAAAAGGCTCAAAGACATTGTCAAAAGAAAGGTTTCACCCTGAAAAGCTGAAGATGTTCATGACACCTAACTTCTATGAATAGTTAAGTTTCACTTCCTTGCTATTTGTTGCCATATGATCATGTAAAAATGCCCATCCTTCCACCTTATCAAGCATTCCAGTACCACAAACAGAGCTCTAAATGTTTAAGCACTAAATTGATAAGGAAAAGGAGTAAGAATTAAAGTTCAAACTTCAAAGCAAGGTTCTCAATTTCGGGAACTGGACTGCCATATCAATACCAGCATAGACCATGGTACTATTATGGTTGCAGGAGGGAGGAGGAAAAGGAGAGAGGTGAAGATGGATGGGAGGAGGACGAGAAGTACCATCTGGTAGCGGATGATGAGTGGCAGCATTCAAACGCATAGGCGGAGATGTGTGGGCGGCAGTGTGCAGCACAGGCAATCCTGAGCATGCAGCAGTACTGCTGTCACTCCCGCACAGCTGCAATTCTCAAGCAGCTATGAAAGAAGTAACCCAGGACCTAATAAACCAGACATAACTGCCCGAGACGAGGCCGCCACATACCGGTTCATTCCAGGACCAGTAAATATCTGCCGGTATGGACTGGTTTGGGCATTCTGCATTCCATGCTTCAAACTACTATAGGATATGAAAATTTAAATTCATTTGCTGTATGCATGTAGTCAACAACCGGTCCTCACAGAACCTCTCACTGATTACATACCAGTCTTACTCATAGTGCTATGAAAAGTAGCAACCATACCAAAGAGAACTGACACGAAAACACTATACCATACCGATTCAACATTGTACCACAGTGCCGTATGTTTACATTATTTCCTCAGTCCAAGTATTACTCATAGTGCTATAAAAAGTAGCAACCATACAAAGAGAACCGACACCAAAACACTATACAATACCGATTCAACATTGTACCACAGTGCAGTATGTTTACATTATTTCCTCAGTCCTGTTGATGGCCTTATGCATGACAATCTCATCCTAGTCTCATCCACCACAATCTATCATCTTAGAACCTTGACTAAAGAATAAAAGATCTACAAGCAACCCCGTATGCCCTTGCAAAATTCTCATCAACCAAAATCTTATAGGCTGTTATCTTATCATTTTTTATTCAACCTACAGGAATTTGTATGCCAATTTTAATAAATGCACATCCAAAACAAAAATCCTGAACATCATGTACCATCAAGATGACAATGAACTGAGTAACAATAACAGTCATACTAGGCCTAAACAATGTCTCTATCTCTAGTTCTCATTCATACATGCAATAACCAATTTGTCGGGTAGACAGAAGTTTACAACAATAACAACAACAAGAACCCGGAATGTCCCAATCATTTATGAGCAACAACAAACTCCACACTAGAATCCACACCAACGTCCTGAAACACTAAACCAATACATAGAAGCACAAATAGGGGTCCAAAACAAAGGTTCCATCAATATTTGCCCAACTACCTTATGCCCAATACATAGAAGCACAAATAGGGGTCCAAAACAAAGGTTCCATCAATATTTGCCCAACTACCTTATGCCTGTTTGGTATAAGATATCAAGCAAGGCTGTAACTTTCAAAGTTCCAAACAAGAATTAAGTTGGTAGACAAAGAAATTTGGCCAATGAAGAAAATTTATCAAATTGTTTTACAGTAAGAATTTAAAATTTTGTAAATTAATCAAAGATAATCTAGTTAATAAAGAATTTGGTCACCAAAGACAATCTTAAATTTTTTATCAATGTCATTGCCTATAAAAGCTTAAGTCATTAAATGAGACATGATTTATGATTTTATATTCTTAAGTCTTAACATCACCTCTCATGTGTAGTTGGCAGGTGGCTCAAACTAATATGTGGAATTTGAATTTATTGAAGAAATCTTTCTTTTATAAGCATGGTCCCAGTGAGATTGGAAGAATACAGGGCCTTCAGCTTTGATACCATCTTAAATTTTTTTATCAATATTATTATATCTAAAAAGCTAAATCTTTAGATGAGACATGATATATATATATATATATATATATATATATATATATATATATATATATATATATATATATAATAGAACATAATTTATTTAATTACTCTAGAAGATAAGAATTATCAATTTGTAATAAGCTGTAGAATACTGCACTGCAGATCGCACATGCAAATTCACTGTGATATTTGAAAAAATATTTATACTGCAAAGATATTTTCCAAAAATCTTCAAAATGGCTAATGGTTGAAGGAGACGAGGTTTTCTAAGAACAAGTTGCAAAGAGACATCATTAAAGGTTGCATTTTTCTAGGGCAATGGACTATGAAGTAGAGGAATTATGAACTGCTGCTCCTGTGTCTGACTCATTCTATTTATGAGTCAGTAAAGGAGATGAAATTTTATGATCCTCCCTAGATGGAAGTAGCCAACCAACATATCAAACTCAAGGCCAAATTATCTTGCATGGAAGTGGATCAGGGCAATCACATGCCTTCACTAAAAATAACCTGATCCCTTGATTTAGCTTGAGTTAATTTTTCTTTTTGCGTTAATTAGTCAGTGAGTTAATTGGTAAACAGGAAGAGGATATTCAGGATTTGTGTACATCAGAAACAATATGACTATCAACTACAAGAGAGTTGCATCCAGCAAATGCCAAGAGCTCCTCTTTCAATGGATTTCTCAACATGAGAGAATCAAGTGTGGCCACTTATATATGTTAGCTTTATGAATGGTTTGGCTCTTAATAAGTTAATATTTTTTATATTAAAATACCTAGGTAGTATTGTCAGTTATAAGTATGTTTTTTGGGCAATCCATGCTTGCATATTTGGATCTGCAGATCTGAAATTCTAAAGGTCTGGATCTAAAAGAGGCACTTTTATATTTGCCTCGGTTATAACAGTTGTAACAGTTCCATGAACTGGGTCTCCAAATCATTAAGACCTCACCAAGTCACATCTAAGATATGTAGTGCCACAAAAAGTAGGCAGAGGAACTAACACATATTGCAAATCACGAAGTTTGTTTTTCAGAGTTTAAAGATCAACCAATCTTTATGCTTAATGGGGATTTTTCAATCAAAGGAACACAAATCATCAAATGTTCTTATCAGGTGTACGTTGTATTCAAATACACTAACAAGAAGACAAAGATACAAAAGCTAATTAGATCAAGGTTTTTAATTTTGCCCTTTTTCGATCTGTATTTACTGGTCTCACTGCCGACCGGGATGCGGACCGCTTAAAATCAGCTGTCCAATTTGTAACATTTATATAATATATCTTTTGCTTTTAAGCAGATGCTAGAGCTTGCAACATGACTCCTAGCAAGGAGTCATGAGTCTATTCTCCACCACCCATCATTGCAAGCATGCCTGTGTCTCCCGCTGCCGCCCGCTCTCCTATTCCTTCTTCTCCCTCTTCCTTCTTCCTTCCCTCCTCACCCATCCCCAATAGACACACAGTATACCACAACAGATCGGACTCATACTGGTCCGACCAGGCAGCCGAAATTGAATTCCTGAATTATATTTAATAAACAAACATGACTTATTGAGGTTGTTCATGTATATAACAGTCAAAATTGAGAAACTAAAATGAAAGAACAAAACCAGTTAATTTTCAAAGCCTTCAAGCCAAGCAACAAGCACACTCCATAAGTTCCACAGCAATAAAAGTGAGGCAAACATAATTCGATCATTTTGATTACACAAGATCAATTTAAAACAGGATGCAAGTGATTATGTGTTCCAATCTTATAACCACAATAGAAATTTTAGCCAAATTTCAGATGACCCAATTCCAGATACCATGATGCATGACTGGGAAAAAAAAAAACACAGAAAAGCATAGAACACAACTACAAACAACATAATTACCTAAAAACCGTGGCTAGCTTCCCAGGTGTGCATTCCTGGAAAAGGACCTCCGGTATAATGTCTGAATTCAAAAGAATGTTCGGGAGTGATATAAAGTTCAACTTTGTCCTGTACCGGATTACCCACTCTGTCAAAAGATGAGCTCGATATGCTACAACACATGGTAACCTTGCTAGTTGTAACTCAATGACCGCAGAACCAGAAGCACATAATGCAGCTGTACTTGCCTGTGGTAAAGTTTACTTGAGGTCAAGTTCCAAAAGAGTTTAAACCTATTCAAAGCTCCACAAGATAACAAATATTGGTGCCAAAAAGAACTAAGAATTAATGACACTAAGATGTGCAGCAATGAGGCATACTAATACAAAATTTGATGTAATCTGGAGCAAGCATTTAAATACCACTCTGATACCAGTTTTGACATTCTATCAAACCAATACAAGTTAGTTATTTGCTCGCAATTACTGAATAAAATAATAAAAATAAAATAGACAATAATGGCATCGAGCTATACATTTCGATACTGATGCTTGGTTGGAACGACATATATCAGTTGGTGTGTGTCGGGCTGACCGACATTATAAATACTTAAGATTTATAAACTTCTACAATTGACATTACAATTAAATTTACATGCATAAATGTTAAAATTATATTTTTCACTTGGAAATGATTTTACATATTAACTATAACAATTGCTATAATATTTTTTTTGAATTTATACCATGACACATGATATCTCAAATTCGTAGTTGATGGTAATGCTAGCTTAAAGAAGCATGAAGAAAGATAGAATTAATACTAAATAAAGCTTATTTCAGTAAAGATGATTGGTTAAAACAGGATTTTGAATACCGGCCTGTACTAGCATACTAAGCTCTGCTTGGTACGGTATGCACCATCGGTATGCTAGGGCATACTGATGATATCCCTAAAACCTTAAAAATACTTCCACCTACCACGCCAAAGCATATCAATTGGTACACCTCGATAAAGGTCGAAATCCGAGGCAGTACCAGTCGGTATGGGTACTGGTTAAAACACTGGTATTACTCGATAGAGGGCGGTCTGCATACTGGTATCCTCTATGACCAATACGTACCACCGCACCAGATGATACACATCGAAATTAAGAACCCTGGGTTAAAATATAAAAAAAACTTGATTCACAAATTAAGCAAAGAAAAAATTTATTAACCATACACTGAATGCATCATATTTTTGGTCCAGTGATGCACCCGGTACAAGTATTGCTGACAGGGGTGATGACTGAATCGTCCTACTAACAAAGTCTTCCACATGGCTATTTGGCGCAACAGGAATAAAAATCGATAACTCGGAGAATGAGTTCTTCAGTAGTTCTATTGTTTTTAGGAAAATTGGAAGGATACGTGTGACCTCTTGCAGTCTGCTTCCAGGGAGTAAAGTAAAAACTGTAGTTCCTGCCAGGTAATAATTCAGGAGTCAGTAAAAAGAAACTATTGGTCAGAGTCATCAAAGCTAAGCAAGGGGGGAAATAGAAAAATGTGCTTAGATATAATTTTATCATAGCACGGAAAGGCACCAATAGTTTCACAAATTTCTTGTAGTGCATGCTCTAGAGTAGGCAATTGTTAGTCATTCAAATGTTGAGGTGTTTGACAGACTAGCTAACTCTTAAGAATTTCCATAACTGAACTGAAACTAGGTCAAATTTGACTGGAATAAAGATTGAAAAAAATGAAAATAGTGTGAATAAGCCTCTCAAAACACTAACCAAGATGTTGTAGGTTCTAAAAATTGTGAGTTGGATCTAAAATTTAAGAGAGAACCATACTTAATACAGAAGCCTCCAGAAATTTATCATAGGTTCACTTTGAGTTGCTGGTGCCGAACTATTTGTTAGTAACTACAACTATGGCATTTCCTTTTCTTATCATCTGCTGGTTTATCCATTCAGAGTCTAGTATCAGTTGGACATATGATTTCAACCATTCATCATTTTGACATAAATTATGCCAAAAACCTAACAAAATGAAAATTCTAGTATAACATGACATAGAGAGGGAATAAAGTACAAAGCATAGGCACCTAGGGGGAAAGTGTAAAATCATAAAGCCATATTAATGAAGAAAAGCATAAGTTAATCATACAAGTCTGAGTAAAATAAACCAAAGAATTTTAGGATGTGGTTGGATGTACTAGGTAGAAATGTGGGAAATAAAGTCAGCAGAGCCTCTATTGCATATGCTCAAAGTCAGTAGTTGATCATTATCTAAATTGGCTCTACCTTTAGATAATGATTTTTGGAAAATTTTATAGGAGTCCGACTGAGTGGCAAAATAAAAGTAGAGCCTAGTACTTCATCATTTATCTTAAGATACATTTTTATATAGTGCTTTGGTCCTTATATTACCACACAGAGTAATCATAGGGGAGCAGATGAAATGAAAATTAAAAAGGCAACTAATCTCACCAGGAGCCAGTCCATGTCTATGACGAAAAGCATCACCAGATCGCTGCACCCTCAATTTACTTGACAAAGGACCTGAATTCTAAGAAGGATGTTATGATGAGCAAACCTCTAGATGAAATACACATATATTATAAAAGGAGGTCCAGTAGAATAATTTGGAACGAAGAAAAAGGTCTCTCAACACCAACAGGTTGATTGAACCTGCTCATGCTAAAAATGGGCCAATGAGAAAATAGACAGCAAAAAAATGCCTGAAGAATACAGTAGAAAACAATTTGTATCTTTCATACCACAGGAAGCTTAGAATGTGTAAAATGTGAATAATTACCAAAAATTAAGTCTGCTACTGGAAAGCCCAATTATTTCATTACTGATGCCACGATATATATGGTTTACTTGCTATGTTTGTCCATGTCATTATGTTCCTGCATCAGATTTCTCTCAGAATTCAAATTTACATTTTGTTGACAGAAGGAAGGTTGAAGATAACACGCATTATTATAAATTTTGTTAACATGCTACACACTGATAACATAATATTATCATACAGCTAATTGAACCTTCACAACTCATGGCATATAAATTAACTACTTAAGTTAAACCACGCTAACATAAAATGACTAATATATGGGCATATAAATTAACTACCACGTACAAATTTCAGTTTAAAACTAGCAACCAATTGTTTTTTAATTGTACAATCTTGATATGATTTAGTGATTTGAATATAAACCAAAAAAGAGTCACCTTACTTGCATTATGGGTAGTTTTACTAATTATTCATTAGGTCTTCATTCCACTCATATGGAGGAAGCACATCTCAAGCAAGTTCTCAATATCACATTAATTTCAAAAGGAAGTACGAAACAGGAATCATGCATATTGGATCACTTGATTAGCATTTTAGAGAAAAATACTTAAAAATTAAAAATAGTAAATCCAAAAGATTGAGAGACAGAAAAATAAAAAGATTTAGAAAAACATGAAACCAAAACTTAAATCATTATATAATTGACAAACATCTTGTGCATATTATATAACATTTCACCTCCCCACACTGTCAAAATAGCGTAACTGAATAAGTACTAAAGAGAAATGATTGTTGTAACGCCCGAAATGGTATGGTATGGGCGGTATGTACTGGTCTAAGTACGGACTGATATGTGGACCACCCCCATTTCATGCAGTCGATTAAATTTGTAAAAAAAAAGTGGTGGACCCCAGTCCATTTTAAAGAAAACAAATTAGGGCTCATGAATGTGAGCCCTCTTCTCGCGTATGATGCCCCAGCCCTCACCGCTGCAATGCTGCAGCCACGCTGCCTCATCACTTCCGCTTTCGCTTTGGCGCTGCTGCTACTTTCCAAGTATACTATTGTTGCACTTCTTCTCCTCCTCTTCTTTGTTCTTCTTCTTCCTTCTTCCTTTCTCTTTCTTCCTCCTCTATTCCTTCATCGCCCCTTCCTCTTCACCCTCTTTTTCTTCCTCATCGATACATTGGTACGCACCAACATACCATGTGTCGATACACTAATATAGACCGGTACATACTATTCCGACAGATTACCAAAACAAGTCCAGTACCCGAAAAGGCAAACCTTGCTAAAGAGCAAGGTTGGTCATACCATGGTGTACCGCTCAGTATGGGCGATACCTAACAGTTCGACAAGGGACCGATATAGGAGGTACATTAGTATACCCCCATATACCATGTGTCGGTACCTCAGTATGACTCGATATAGCTCGGTGCATATCGTACCGATAGCTGGTCGGTACACCGGTAAGGCGAACCATGCTAAAGAGTATATGTTCATCAACAGAAAGTACAGATTTATGAAACAAACAAAACTTTCAAATTTTAAGTTCGAACTCAATCACATAAAGATTAGAAACATCCTACAATTTAAGTTTGTGAGGAAATAAACAAAGCAATAATCTCTATAAATGCTGGGTTATCCTATTGACATATAAATGAAAATTATGTCATAATGACATGAAAATTAATTTCAGTATTTGATGATGATTTTTGAGATGTTTTATTAATTGCTTTCTCTTTATATGTATAACTTGCCATTATCAATATAAGTAGAATCTTTCTCAAGACCAAGGGAGCAAAATAGAAGCTTTGCAGTCACACAAGCTTTGATTGAAATAAATCAATTAGATCAATTAAACAAATCATGCTAACTAAACCTCTACTTTTCATAATACACCCTCTAAAGCCCAGCTTGACACAGCTAAACTCAAGAGTTAGTGACCCAATAAGTTAGATATAATAAATCCTAAATAAAATAGGTCACCAAAGTAATTAAATGCATTCTCTTGTATATCCATGAATATAGCTCCAATAATAGAACTTTTCACTTATTTTTATTTTTTGTTACTATTAACTGTATTTATGTCATGTTCCTATAATTCTTTTTTATTTTCAAATTTCATTTTTAATTTATTTTAGTCATCCTTGGATCCTATACTAGATGTACCGGCATACCGGCATGGCAGGTTGTCAGACCACTAAATACCACCTATACTATAGCATATTGGGCTGCATGACAAACCTTGCTTCTTCCACGAGTTCATAGTGTTATACGGTCTTCAAAACAAAAAGGCAAGCAAATTGTGAGACCATGAAAGGTTTCAAAATTAGAAGTGTCGGGGATCAAAGGAGTGTCTAGATAGATACTTCCATAATATAAAACATGAGAGTAATTTTCAAGAATTTAATGCAGTCATTTTATTTTGTAAAAGACTTCTTTTATTCTCCTGGAGAAATTCAAATTATGATAAATGAGTATACCTAAGCCTTGTTCATGGTAGAGAACAAACCTATTACTTTTGTTAAATATGATAGATAAAACAATGGTTGGTTGTTTCAGCCATACCTGCATAGGGTACCAAACCTATGCCAACGTACCATGTGTTAGTACACCTAGCATGTACCAAAAGCATACCAGTCTGATTGGGGATCAGCATGGATTCAGTACCCAAAGCATAAAACTATGGATAAAATTATTGTCATCATGCATCTACTATCTTTCTGTTTATGCCAACCATGCATTGAATGTAAAGTATGCTTAAAATAGCTTCAAGTATTAATGCTTTGCAAGTTAAAGTTGAACATAAAATCGATCACTGAGTTCCTACCAAATTCAGCATGATGGCATCTTCCAATAAGGGATGACCAACATATGTTGCAGATAGTCCATTTAACCTGCAAGTTTGTTCTTCAAAGGGAATAATACACAACATATGGTCCACAAATTGGTGCAGTACTTTAAGCCTGGTTTCACCTCCTTTCCATGCCCAAAATGAAGGTGCAACATAGTGAACATGTACAGGATAGCTTTCTTCTTGTGCACTTTTTGCTGCAAAACATTCTGCAGTTTAGCATCTTTTATTTAAGTTTGTGTAAAGAACGGAGAACATCCTGGGAGTATGCACCTTTCAGCTGCTTTAGTAAACGGAAAGAGAATCCCTTTGAATCAACAGTCACTACAGCATGTGGACGAAAGAGAAAAACAGCTTCTGTGGTTTCCTTCAACTTTTTCTGTAAGATAAAATCCAACCTTTGGATCAAAATTTTGGTTGTCAATATGTATATAATCAAAAAAATGTAATAAGAGTTCACCCTAAATGTATTTAGGTGGGGAAGCAATTCCCACAAACCCATGACTGCAATTTCTTCCATTGGAAAGATCGTCTGCATACCTTCCTTGGACATCAAGGACCTAACATGATAATAAGAATCAGACTGAAACTACCAAATTTGAAGGAGAGGAACAAAGAGGGAGAAAACAAGTAACTAGCATTGTAGCATAATTTCTAGCCACTAACTATACCTTGCAATTAGATTAAATAAAGGACAATGAACCCAGAAGTAAAAAGATTATTGCAGTCACTGTCATAATGAATCATCAATTCTAATGTTGCAAAAGCATGATCAACATTCATACCAAAAGAAAAAAAGGAGGTTAATTATTTTAACTTTACATGTATACATGATATAGGATAACCTGAAGGGTGATAGGATTAGGGGGTTTGGGGAAGGGAATTGGTAATGAAGGAAGAAAGGAATAAAACAGATATAGCAAATTAATTTAGACACATCCATTTATAGAAATATTAATTTAGACAACAAAGAACAAATATAGCAAATTCAAACACACACTAGCTTTAAGGGAGAGAGACATTATATCACAATTCTGACAAGGGTGACTTGGTTGAGAAGTTAATCCATTTGTCTCCAACGCAAGGTAGCTCCAGCCTCCAAGAATGTCCGGTCAATAGTTGGGCTTAGATAGCTTGGAAATAGTGGACATGAGATGGTAGGCTATTGGAAAACTAAGGAGATAAAGGTAGAGAGATAAATCTTGTACTTGCTCCAAGTACTCCAAAATTACATCACATATTGTGGAAAAATTAACTCTTTCATTCATTCAATAAATCACGATCCCAGTAAAATCTCTGTCTCTCCTTATAAGCCCCAAGTAAAATAAAGGAAAATAATAATAATACGGAAAAAATTACAGTGGAGATACTTTTCGGTCTTATACAAAGCATGGAAAAAAGAATGGTCAACCTACATCTCTTTGGATTGATGAATTTAGGTCTACGTTTGGATAGCATGATATAATTTTAGTTTAGTTAACTTTCTTTGTCTTTAGAACAATTTTAGTAAGATAGAGTAGTCCTTTGGAAAACTCATAGAAAAACAAGTAAATAAAGAAAAAGAGGAAACGAATCACCTGGCTAAAAGAATGGCACATTATCAAATATCAAAAACGAAGATTATTTGCCAAGAAGCTAGAATCTTATTTTCCCCAAAGAATAAGCCTTGATATAATTGTATTCTTTTCTTTACTGTAATTTACCTTTTTTTCTTGCACTTGGCACCCATAAAAAGGGTAAAGAAATTGTAATGGAATCGTAAGTTACTAAGAGAATGAAGAAGTTTCTTTCCCCACAAGATATGTAAGTGATGTGAGGCCATAATGTTCCATATGATGAGAGTTTAAAAGACTTCAAGTGAGTGCAAGTTTTATCTCCATATTTTTCTCTCATTTCTTCCCCAAATAGCCTACCATCTAACATCCACCATTATCAAACTATCTTAAACAGTAGCTGCTGAAAACCTACTTTTCTCAGAGCTACTCTATGTTGACGACACGTAGATCAACTTTCTAACCAATTCAGCTAAGTCAAAAGGGTGGTCCAATGTCTCTCCCTCCCTGAAACCAATTAGCATTTGAATTTCTCATACTTGTTTTCACCTATATTTCAACCTTTGTTTCCTAAATTAATCAAGAAGACAGAGAATATGAATTAAGAAAAAAGTAAAAACAATGAATCACCTAGCAACATATCTACGTCAGATTATTTATCGTGAGTTCCTTGTTACAGAACTTGTCACTAAAACACTTTGTCGCCTCCAATGGATATGATGAAGTTTAGCCCTTTCATAGGGCACCATTGTTTTTGTAGACCATCCTCTTGGAAGAAAATTCTCTTGGAGTAATCCCAACCTTGCTAAACTAAACAAATTTATGTTATTTTATAATTGGAAATATTTACATCCTACTTTATCTCAATATGCATTGGCAAATACATACTTTGATCACGTACCAATTGTTTTACAAGTATATAAACTTCGTCCGATAAATAGATTCAGATATGAATTACTCTAGGCTTCTTATCCTGATTTTTTAATTGTTTTTAAATTCACAGAGTGAGGTGTCTGGTGTTGGCTCTGCTATGGAAAACATTTCTATAGCTAATAAAGACTGGAATCAGCCATCAGAAATCAGAATTCATAAGTATGGCCTAACACTTCTGTTGATAGTTATCTAGGAGTGAAGAACATGTAGGAGAAAGCTGCAAACTTTATGAGGAGGAAGAGTGAAACCCTTCATCATAACAAAAGCAAAGAAATAATGAATCTCAACAATGAATTTAAAAATTGACTACTAAGAAGAAATTTAATGGAAACAGATATCAAAAGCCTGATGGAAGAAGGAGCAACACAAGAATACATTTTCATGGAATAGAAAAATATGAAAAGAAGGAAAGAAAAATGTATATTATAAAAAGTGGCAGATTAATTTTGGAGGAAGTTGAAATTGAACAAGAATTTCTACAGAATTATATCAATCCTTTCATACCTCGTGATAATAAGTTACTGTCTTGAATGTATACTATAGTCCCTAGTATCTCTTCATGTGCCTAACCAATTATCCTTTGGAGAAAACAGTATGATAAATGAAGTTAAAAAAACCTGTTTCATCAATCGAGAACAATAAGGTGCCCAGCACAAGGATCCACTCTGCTTTTACTAGGATTTATGGAATTCAATCATTCATGATTCAATTAATGTGTTTTCTTGTAATGATAACTGCCACAGACATGAAATCCTAATTTAATCTTATATTTCTATAATTTCTAAGGTGTAAAGAGTTGAACGTCCCAAAGGTTCCAGGACTAAATTCTAGCTGAATTACCCTTTCAAAGGTACAAGAGTTATTATTGGTATGCTCTCTAAAACACCTTGCAAAGCTAACCATATTATTGCAATCAGCATTCGCTAAAGATAAGACCTGACCGAATAATCTGTGACAAGTCATAAACCGATCCATTAGTGTCAAAGGCAAAATGCAAAAGTTCTACTTAACTTGCACTCTGAAGAAGCTTTTATATAATAACCTGAGTTATTATTCATCACTCTCCTTAAATCTAGAGAGTTAGTCGTGCTGGATTAATTGGATTATATTATCAGCTGACAAATCTGCTTTCCTGACAACAAAAACAATGGCAAGAACAACAGGTGGCACACTCAAAACCGATGATCATCACCAAAACCTACGCTGAAAATCTTGCTGCAAATCATATATAAAGATTCGAAAGTAGATTATGAAGCCTAAGACATGACAGGAAGAGCAAGAAGAACGTTTAGTTGAGAAGCCCCCTCACTGGAAAATACAAAAGCTATGATAGATTTCAAACAATCAGAAGAACAAAGTCCGTATATAATCGACTATGCCCATTCAACATTCGCGGCTGGGAAGCACAAAAGTAAGCGTGACAAATGTTAAAAAGAATGGAGGAGAGAAGTAAGCGGACTAACCCGCCGACTCCCGCAAAACGGACGGGGAACGGAGAGAGCTTCTTGAGCGATGCCATGAGTCGAGAAGCAATGGAATCTCCGGATACCTCTCCGGCCACCATGAAGACTCTCAGTTCGCCTTCTCGGGCAGCCATGTCGATGATTCGTTTGCTGCTGCTGCTGGCGGTGGTGGACGACGAGAGTCCCGACTTGGAGGCGATTCTCCATGAGACGAAGAGCCTGCCACCCAGACCACCATCGGGCTGGCCCCCAATGGGTCGCAGTAGCATCCTCTCCGTTTGGTCGCGCGGTTGACCGGGACGGCTTTACAAGGTAGGTCAAAAACGTGAAAGTGAAGAAGAAACGGGAATAGAAATGGGACCGGACTGATGATCGCCGCTGTTAAATTATGATTAATTTAATTTGCAATAACCCCAAACCCTTCTTTCGTGACTAAAATAATATAATCGATGATTTACTTTTAAAAAAAAATCTGGATTTTGGACCGAGAGCATCCGGGATTTCATAAATTAGCAAAGAGCATATAAAAAAAAAGGTTAGTTGATTTTAATGTATGTGATTTACTCGAGGATAAAATAATTTTTATATTTTTAAGAACATAACATATAAATTATTAATAAACAATAGAATCTCATATAATATACTGATTTTATAATAAATTATTAATATAAGATATATATATATATATATATATATATATATATAATTTAAGTTTAAAAAAAATTTTAACCTTTATAATTTTGATCATGACCACTTAAGTCATTATGGGTTTATTTATATCTAAAATAACCTTTATATTTTAAAAAATATGACATATAAGTCTTTTTCGTCAAGTCTGAGTTGATAAATTTTAGAGTTTACTTAAGTAACATGCTAATTTTATAATAAAATATTTTTAATATAATAATATATATAATTTAATTTTTTTAAAAAAAATATTTATCTTATCGAGAAAGAGAAGATGACAAAGGTCATAATGAATGACGAAGGTAAAGAAACAAAGATAAAATAGACCAGAGAAGTGAAAGTGAGAAAGAGCTAAACTACCACGTTATATACGCGACGGGTGATGGCATAAGAGACGATGGAGTGGGAGAATATGGGAACAAAAACACCCAAGAGGAGAAAAAGGGATTGAGAGATCATTGCATGCCCAACGTTCAACCGGTCGACACACATCCACCTAAGATAAGATCGAAAGTTTTTAAGTTTATTGTCTACATCAGAGAGGCTGTATGCATACGACACCCTATTAAGCAACAATAGTTCGATGCTATTGTTGGTGGTTGCTTATATGACAATGCCTCATCCAGTCAACGATCTCAATTTTTTAAATTTAAATTATACATATTATTATATTCATGATTTATCGTGAGTCAATATGTCACATAAACATACTCTAATATTTCTGGATTCATATTTAATATGAGGAGATTATATGTTATATTTTTAAAAAACGTATAAGTTATTTTAGACACGAGCAAAACCATAAAAAATTAAGTAATTTACGATCAAAACTAAAAGGATTAAAATGAATATTTTTTAACCTAAATTATATTTATTATTATATTAAATATTTTATTATGAGTCAGTATCTTACGTAAGTTAACTCCAACATTTGTTAACTTAAATTTGATGAAAAAAAATTATATACTATATTTTTTAAAATATAATAATTATTTTAAACGTGGGTAAACTATAATGGTATAAATAGTCCATAACTAAAATCATATAAGTTAAAATAAATTTTAACCCAATATTCTCATAAAATATAATAAATCGATACTTAGAATCATAAATTCATTAACAATTGTTGGCTTTTCTCTCTCCCCCCTCGATCTCACTTAGCAACCTTAATCCTCCTTTGCTGTTCTCCACAGCTTCCACCAAGTTTGTATTTCCCTCTTCTCTTTCGTCGCCCTTCTTCTTCTATCACGCTTATCTTACCCTCTAGTCAATTATCATCAATTTTTGTCTTTTATCATATTTATAATTTTCTCTATTGTCGTCTTCTTGGACGCTTATCTCTTCCTCTCGTCAATCACCAACATCATTTGTTTTTTCTCTTCTATCATGCTTACATTTCCGTTTCATCCGCCGTTACAGTCTTCTCAACCTGTTTTTTTTATGCTCGTCTCTCTCTCTCCTCCCATCTCCACTGAAGCCACCTGTGGTCTCTCTCTCTCTCTCTCTCTCTCTCTCTCTCTCTCTCTCTCTCTTTTCTCTATTATTTTGTTAGTTTTCAAGTTGATTAATTTAAACGAGTGTAACTATAGATTTGTCTATTATACTTATCAATGTAATCATGATTTTTTTTTCACCACAAATAGATAATAATACCCCAATAGTAATTTTTTATTCTAATTTGGCAGGTTTTATGAATCATTCCTGGGATAAAAGGAAAAACATATACGTAGTAAGTTTTATGAGTTATCTTAAATCATGCATTATTTTTTACATATTATTAAGAAAATTTTAAATTAAAATATAGGAAATCCTGGAAACTGAGAGTGTGAATTTTCTTTTCAGCTTTTTTATTGTCATTATCTAGTTTTTAATCTATCAGGAAATGAATAAAGATATCGACTCTAATACTTTACTGTAGGGTTATGATGAAGCTAAGCTTTAATGAACCTCCCACAACAAGAAAGATGGGTGCAAGGAAAACGAGACTACACTACAAGGGAGATGACATTCTAAGAGAGAAGTCTCCAACAACACAGCGAAGGAGTCTTTGACTAGGAAGGAGACAGATGTGACAGAGCTATGAAGCCATAAAGATACGAGTAGTTCATGAGAAACAAAAGAGAGGTAAATCAAATCAATATTAAATGAACCATGGTTGAGGCTGTGAATCAAGCCGAACCATGTGAGAATTAATAGGAGGCAAGGATACCATGTCAGAATTGATAGGAGGCAAGGATATTAACGGGTAATTATAGATTAATCTTTATACTTAATTATTTTTAGTAATTTTTTTTTATATTTTGAAAAATTATATTAATATTTTTTTTATAATAAAATATCTAGATCTATTTATGATAAAATCGTTTATTTTATAAATGAAAATATAAAAATAAAAGATAAAAAAATAATTTTAATATTTCAGTTTGTGATGACGGATGATTATACTATCGGAGGCTATGAGTTATTATCGTGGATCACGAGAAAAATAATAATGATAAGTAAGGGCTGTTTAAATTTAGAAGATGGTCGGTCATCACATTCGAAAGTGAATCGTTCGCCACTCCGAAAACGATGGAGTTACTCGATGAACTCCTCCAGCTATATCTACATTTTGCCACACTATTCCTAATTCTATGCTGCTAATTTCGTCACCAAATTTGTCGAGACACAAAAGACAACCTCTCCCTAGCGAAAGAAAGTTATCTCTACGTGACATAGCCAACTCATCGTGTCGGTCTCGTGCGGTCCATTTATTCGTGAAAGCTCGTAGTATTATTTTCGTTCGATTAGTTACCGCATAGCGACTTTAGTGCGGCGGATCGGGAAATTGTTCAGTGCGTCACTCCACTGTCACGAGTGCAATGGGTGGAGCCCACCATGGGGCCACCACGTCCCCACTGACATTAAGCTTCGTGCTCCCTTCCCCCTCGACCCCTTCTAGGCGTACCTTCGTCACCTCTTAATCTCCGCCACTTCCCCCACGATTCTGCTGCTTGCCCCCCCTATTCTCACCTTTTGTGAAAGAAATCCGGCGACAGCCACTCCGGGACACTTCTTCCTCTCATGCTCTGCTTGTCACGGAGCATGGGGATTTTCGCATGTTGTTCTCTGCTTCTCCTCTTCTCCACTGCCGCAGGTGAGACAAGGGAGTTCGCTTGCATCGTGCCGTCTCTCGGCCTTCTGTTCTGACCACCGTTTTGCTTCTTTTTCTGCTAAATGTGCTTCTGGTGTTGTGCAGAAGCAGGAATTGTTGGTGTGAACTATGGCCGGGTGGCAAACAACCTTCCGTCGGCTACGGAGGTGGTGGAGCTCTTGAAGTCTAACGGCATCAGTCATGTCAAGCTCTACGACGCTGACCCTTCCTTCCTCCGCGCACTGGCGGGCACCGGCGTCAAGGTGGTGGTCACCGTCCCCAACGAGATCCTGGCGTCCACCGCGGCCCGCCCCGGCTTCGCCCTTGCCTGGGTCCAGCGCAACGTGGTCGCCTACTACCCTTCCACTCAGATCCAGGCCATCGCCGTCGGTAACGAGGTGTTCGTCTACCCTCGCAACCTCACCACCTTTCTCGTCCCAGCCATGCAGAACGTCCACGCCGCCCTGTCCAGCCTCCGCCTCGACGGCGTAATCAAGATATCCTCCCCCATCGCACTTACTGCTCTCCAGAACTCCTACCCGTCATCCGCCGGCTCGTTCCGGCCCGAACTGGTTGTGTCGGTGTTGCAGCCGATGCTGGAGTTCCTACGCCAAACGGGCTCTTACCTCATGGTCAATGCCTACCCGTTCTTCGCTTACGAGGCTAATGCCGATGTGATCTCCCTCGACTATGCCCTCTTCCGGCCCAACCCGGGCGTGGTCGACTCCGGGAACGGCCTCCGCTACTACAGCCTCTTGGATGCCCAGATCGACGCCGTCTTCGCCGCCATGTCCGCCATCAAGTACGAGGACATCAAAATAGTCATCTCCGAGACGGGATGGCCGTCCAAGGGCGACGCCGACGAGACGGGCGCGGGACAAGCGAACGCGGCCGCATACAACGGGAACTTGATCAGGCGGGTCCTTTCGGGCAATGCCGGGACGCCGCTGAGGCCCCAAGCCGACATAGATGTCTACCTCTTCGCCCTGTTCAACGAGAACCAGAAGCCGGGCCCGACGTCGGAGAGGAACTACGGGTTGTTCTACCCAGACGAGGGGAAGGTCTACGACGTCGAGTTCACTCTCGGCGGGAGCAACGGAGGTGGCCTAAGGTGGGAGGACGTCAGGGGCAAAGGACCTTCCACCACGCTGCCACCGTCCTCTTCGAGCGGCACGGTGCGGACAAGCTCAACGGGGGAGAGCTGGTGCGTGGCGAACGCGATGGTGGGGAAGGCGCGGCTGCAGGCAGCGATGGACTACGCGTGCGGCGAGGGGGGAGCGGACTGCCGACCGATCCAGCAAGGGGCGGCGTGCTACGAGCCCGACACGGTGGAGGCGCACGCGTCGTACGCCTTCAACAGCTACTACCAGGGTAAAGGCCGGGCCATGGGGACATGCGACTTCGAGGGGGCCGCCTACGTGGTCTCGCAGCCACCCAGTAAGTGTCCCCTAACCTCACGTAATATACGCCCTCGTTCGGACATGGTTCGGCATTCGCGGTAAATGGCCACAAATTTACCGCCGTTCCCATAAGCAAGTGGGTGCGGGAAGCCGTGTCCAGTGTGGTACGATGTGACGTGTTGCGTCATGTGCGGAGTCTTTCGGCGCTGTCATGACGTAAGCGCTTCTGGTTAATATCTTTGCAGACTGATCACTGTTGCACTTTGGTCACGTTGCAGGGATTGGTAACTGTGCCCTTCCGTCGGGAGCCTGAGCTGAGCTGCAAATAATGGTAGCGATGGGCGGCTTTGGGTGGCTGCATTATATGTTGTAGTTGTCGTAATTATTGGACTATTAAAGACCGTAACAGAGCATGTGAACGGCATGTGAACCGACGCAGTAGCTGATTCACCGTCGCTCTGTTTTCCCTTAGTGGACGACAGCTATGGCGTTGGATTTGTTTGTTTTAACGTTCACCAGCGTCAATGCATGTCGTTTTGTACTCGGTACCATTGGATCTGAACAGTCGGTCTGCCACGTGACCAAGTCCGGTTGATGTTTTGCATCGTGGCACGTGCAAGAGAAGATGAACTTTGTGACACGAACATGTGGGTAGGAAAAGAGATCTTTGGTGGATCGGCAAGTGCATGAGATTAGAAAGGTTTGATAGGTAAGATCGTACACTGTTGCCAATTATTGAGTATTAGCCATGTCGACTGCATTGGGGCCTGAGGAAGCACCTAAATCAATGTTAAAGCTGAAATTTGCCTGAAGACTAAAATTGAACTGAAGAAAAATTATTCAAAATTAAATGAGAATTATTATTATTATTATTATTATTATTTTTATCACGTAGGTATGTCTTCGAACAAGGACGAAGATATAATAATAACTTAATAGTGGATGCTGAATGCTGAAACCATATAGCTAGAGATTGTGGTTCAATCTGAGAAGATCCATTGGATAGACTAAAGTTTTGAATTTTTTTACAATTAAGTTGAATATATTTTTGTTGTTTGATTCTCTTTCAAGGCTCGAAATTATCTTCAAACAATAAGATTCTGTCTTGGTAATTTAACTATAGCAACAAAACAAATTATTCGTTTGAGTGCCATAACCTTCGTTGACTCAGTAGATTTGATTTTGTGGCTCTTTATGGCGATATTATCCCACATCCCCCCTCAGTTACTTTTTTGTTGATAATCTCATAATCATATTATCGTTAATATTTCATCTGTCGCTACAATTAAATGATGTAGTAAGGATATCTAAGGCTTGATTTTGATGACACCTCGCAGCTGGCCATAGAGCTAAATGTGGTTAGCTTGAGATGTGTTGTGCAACTTGACGTCGATGCTGAGTTGTCGGTGCGGCTCGATTTGATCCAAGTGTGTAAGGTTGTCGACGTGGCTTCTTGGCTAGAGAGAATTAGTGTTAGGTCGAGTCGGGATGTCATATGTTGAGTCGATCCGAGATAGAGTTGGGTTACTTTTCCTTCCTTGTTAGGCTCCTGCACATAGATTGAAATCAGAAGGAAAAATCCTGACTCATCCACTCTAAAGCTTAAGTTAGCATGATGGTGATGGGATGGATTTGAGTGTCCGAGATCTGACCCCTTACACCGACCAGGAGGTCGCCTTTTATACTCGTAGTCGAGGGTCGACCATACATGGTCCGTTAATGATTGCTAATACCCTAAGCGATTGACCCATACACTTCGCATAATGCTGATCGACCTGCACGGCTCTATGCCATGTGGTGTTGCTTTGTGCGTTCTCGAGCAATTTCGTACTGTGTGGTGTCGTCTTGTACAACCTTAGGTGCGCGCTACATAATTGATTGTCTTGTACGAGTCTGTGCTAGTGGCACGGGTGCAGGTGATTGTCTCGTACGAGTCCAAAGTGTTACGTTCGCATGTGCATGCTATATCAACTCCGAGGTGCCACATCAGATCTAACGTGACGATTAACTATAGTTACAGGGGAGATGCCAGAATATGCTCATTATTGATTACAATCTCTCGGTTGTGAGTTGTACATGTCGGACGTTTAAATTTTTTGAACAAATTAAAAAAAATATTTTTTTGAAAAATATTTTTTATTTTTAAAATGTTTAATAATATACTTTTACATAAAATATATATAATATTATTGACTTGATAATCAGTCTCCTATCATTTTTTTCTACCTTTCACTCTCTATTTTTTTTCCCTTTTGCTCGATGCCATTGAGTGAATCGATTGTCTTAAAAAGAATCGTTTAAAAATTTCTTAATAATTTTTTTTATATTAGTAATAAGGTGAAAATATAAGATTTTAGAATTCGTTCAAAATTATTTACTTTTCAGAATAAAATTACCAGTCTACCGATCCGATTAGATTTCTCCAAGAAAAGTCGTCCAACAACTCTATGACAAACGATGGAGCCATGCAAGAAGTCCGTACACGAATTAAGAGAAATAACACAGAGTCGATGAGCGATGACACGAGGTGAGCACATCATGTGGATGGTCCGTTGACATCCCAAAGGAGTCTGCACCACAACCTCCCCAAGTAGCGCCCGCGTCCCCTCGCCATTTCCGGACTGAGCCGATGCACCTTTTGTAGCTCCGTCTCTCCAGGAAGACGGATGGAATCCCTCGCATTCGCAACTCGCAGTAGGAACAGCCCGGCGGCGCTCGATCAATTCCCGATCTGCAAGAGGACGACGAGGGCGAGGGCGAGGGCGACGCAACAGCGAAGGTCCTCCTCCTCGCCATTCAACTACAGAACCCCAACCCTGGTCCATCGTTATCGGCGCCCCAATTCCTTTGCTCACTCCTCCTCGTTGATCTTCAGCAAAAGCCCATTACTCTACCCGCCCTCCGGACCCCTGATCCTCCGTCCTCTATGCTGTAGCGCGCACGGCAACGCCGATCATGGTGTCCGTAGCCACAGTTACCATAGTCACCATGGCCACAGCCACAGCCACGACCACGACCACGACCATCACCACCACCATGGGCATGGTCATAGTCATGGCCATGGAGAAGATGGGCTTCCGAACGAAGCTCAGAAGGCTGTCCTCCGCTTCGCAAAGGCTGTAGGGTGGGCAGACCTGGCGGATCTCCTCCGGGAGCACCTGCAGCTGTGCTGCTGCTCCATGGTGTTGCTCCTCCTTGCTGCTGCCTGCCACTGTTTACTGCCTGGTCGAGCGGGCAAACCATTGCAGAATGCCCTTATCGCAGTCGCTTTCCCTCTCGTTGGGGTAATTCCATAACTTATAGATGTTACCTATTCTTTCTCCTCTCTTCCCCCTTCTCTCTCTCTTCCAAGAAAAGGATTGCCAAGCCTTTTAATACTTGTTGTTGAGCGTTCCTTTTGGATGAACTTGTATCAATTGAGACACGTTTGGTAGAATTAGAGATTCCGAATAGCAATAACTGAGAGATCCGTAAACGCATGAAAAAAGTCTCCTCTAACAATAACAGAAAAAAAGAACCAAGCTAATCTTACTGCAAGTGAATTGTAAACATAAAGAAGATTGAATTATAGTTAAATTGTCTGAGATTCAGTTTCAAACTTTTTAGAGAACCTGGAATTCTAGTTTGTAGATAGGAGATTAACCTTGTCGAGGTTTAACCTCATACAACCAGTGAGTAACCCTCCAGTGTCTAATCTTGCAATGAACCTGGCCGAAGGGTTTACGACAATTTTTTTATTTAGGAAGTAAATTTTTTATTTTTTATTTGGCCAAAGGTAAGTGGCAAAGGTGGGATTCGGACCCAGACCTTGCGATAAACTATCAAAACCTTTATCAGCTAAAATAGCTGATATATTTAGGAAGTAAATGTTCATTCTAATATAATCCATCATTCTATTGGAACAGAAATCAAGATAACACTTTTGGAAATAATAGATAATGTATTGAGGGCTTTAGATCCTTCACTCAAATCTTTTTTTCCCATGGAAATATTGATTATGATTTAGTTTGGGGAATTCAGGTTGACCCATTGGATGGCAAAAAGGAGGACATAATGGTCCTTTAAAATCCTACATACATGCTCACAATTCATTTATAACTTTAGAAGGATATTTATGATATCTTGTGACTTTAAAAGGATATCAAATATATTCTTAATGTTTAGATAGGTAAATCTGACAAGACAGTAAACGTCTATTCTCCCAAAAGTTCTGTTCTATAACGAGCACATAGTCTTCTTTTGCATTGATCATCGGGTGTAGTTTTTGACTTAATTTGTTAAATCTAAGTTGTAAGTGGTGTTCTGCTCTTAGTTATGACACTCATCTTAATTTATAAGCTTGTAGTTTTAGCTTAGGGTTAAAAATGGAAATAATACTTGAGAAATGAAAATCATATGGTTTTATCATTTATGAGGCTAGAGGGCTGCAACAATGAACAACCGATAAATTAGCATGGAGGAGCTAAAGGAGAAAATTGGAGCCACTTTCAAGTTGAGGATTTGAGTGAGTTTGCCATCGGTACATTATATAATTGGTCCCAAGAAATGGTGAATGTTTTGCAGGCTCACGCTTTTAAGGTTTTGTAACATGAAATGGTTTCATATGTACTGTCAGAATGCATAAAGTTAATATAGGCTTGGTACAGTTTGAGATGTGTACAAAAAGGTGAAAAATGAAAGAAAAAACTGGAGGATGAAGGAAAAGAAAATCTCTCCTTCTACGTAGGGAATGAGTATGAACTAGAATCTCCTTCTCCCATTAATAAAGAACCTTGGCAGACTGCTGTTACGGAGGCCTGATGGAGTTTTCTTGGTTCAATTATCGTCTCAGCATGATATGTGCAGTCTAGTATGATAATAAATGGAAATGGTACTTTATTATTTAGGACTTAAACTCACATGCTTGTTGTACAACCTTCTTGACATTACAATTGAAATATGCTTGTTTTATAATTTGATTGGAATATGTACTATATGATTTCTTTTCTACGTGCTCAAATAATATTTTAAAGCTGAAATGCCTTGCTCGTGGTAACTTCTACAATATGTACATAGGATGATAGGAAGTCTACTTTTTCACTAGAAACTTTTTATTCTCACCATCAAGGTCTCGGATAGCACATTAATGCCAATTGTGAGAATCAATCAGACTGACATGATATCGAGGTAACGACTGCTATGTCGACTTGTATCACTTGGTAGTTCTGGAGTTAAAAAAAAAAGAAGCCCATGCTTGGTGCTTTGTCAGATCTGTAAGATTAGATGGATTGATAGGGTCCAACCTGTATTTAAAGTCATTCACCATAGTTCATAAGATCAGTATTGTGAACAAGATCAGCCAAGAAAATAACTCAAAAAACAAAATAATAAAATAATAAAATATAGAAATAAAATATATTTTATGGAAATACAAAGATTATGTGCCAAAAACTCTCTCACCCTCGTTATGCATTACAGCTAATGATGAAAAATACTAAAAATTAATACATTAAAAGATACAAAACTGAAATGTAAAAAAAAAAGAAGATAACAAAAATTTTCGAAATTAATTAATTTAAGATAACTATGATGTTTTTATCACAAAATCAATATTTTATGGAGATACTATTATAGAACATGATTATTGTATATATGTCGTTTTAAATTCCAAAGCTCAGTGATGGTCAAGGACTCAAGGTTAGGATAATTCAGACAAGGAATCAATATTTTATTTGAAGAAAGTGTTCACAAGATCAATTTTAAGTCTCATAATATTTCCCGTATGATAGTATCAATAGAAATGACTACTCTTTCTCTCTTTTCCTCTCTCTATATTCCTTGGACAATGATCACTACAATAGTGGTGTTAGACACCAGATGCGATATTTTAAGCAATAACATATGTCATATGCAATAGTGGCAACATTTCCTCTTTTATCTTACTCTTATAATCATATGTTTCTTTTTTGTCTTTTCTCCATCTTAACTTGCCTCTTCTTTTCCTCCTTTTGCTCCTTCCCTCTTTTTGTTAGGCTTTAAATTGGTTAGAATTGGTTAAAATCATTTAACTTTGATCGAAATTGATTAATTCTAGTAGATGTCGATGGTTTTCTGATTGTGAGGATGAAAAATCTGAAAAATTGTTGGTTTGTACCAGTGTCTGCCGTACCGGGCGGTACGTACCGGTCCGCCAGGTACTCGGTACGCGGACCACCCTGTACCGCTACAATACTACAGTACTACACTGTAGCACTGCTACAGTATCGGTACACCAGGGTGTACCGCTCGGTACGCCCTGGTGTACCACCCGGTACACCGGTACCGTACCGTACCGAGCCCGGGTCGAAATTCTGGTACGGTACGGTATGGCGGACCTTGGTTTGTACAATACTGATACTGATCAGGTGTATCATGTGAAAACTAGCTGATACCACCTAGCATGATTCTCACAATTGCTCGCTTCTAGTACATTTTGCTAAGTTGAAATTATAGCCACTTACATTTTGGTAAATTGTTACGCACATGATAAGTGAATTCTCCAAGTAAATCTTCTCATTGCTCTCACATGAGATCTTTTTTTTAAAGTTATAATGCACACTATCTGGAATTTCAAAATTATCGGCCAATAATGTCTAGCACTAGCATAGTTATAGAGTTCATGGTTTGAGCTGAGAAGTTTATCTGGTAATATCATGCAAGTTTTATGTTCAAGTGGGTCATTATCTGCTTTATATTTTGCTGATAAAATTTAATTTCGAAAAATAAATCCAGCATAAACCAACCTTGTACTTGTCTTACCTACTTGTTGTGTCTGTGGTGCATTATTTTGCTAATATGTTGTATTTTCTTTTATCGACACTTTAAATTTAAGTTGTCATAATTTTTTTATTGTTGTGGGCATGTCTTGGGTCACTTGTATTCTACTTTTTAGGTTTCGGCTGCACTTGATGCTATTGTGATCATTGCTTCTGGAAAAGTGAATATCCACGTGCTCATGGCCCTTGCAGCCTTTGCTTCAGTATTCATGGGGAACTCATTAGAAGGTGGCCTGCTTCTTGCAATGTTTAACCTGGCTCACATTGGTAATACTTGATTCAATTTTTTAGCTCTTATATTTTAAATGTTTATGGAAGCATCTCAAGGTTATACTGAGTTTGAATTTTGAATGCACAATCTTGTTTGCAGCCGAAGAGTATTTTACCAGCCAATCAATGATTGATGTCAAGGAACTCAAAGACAACTTTCCAGATTATGCACTATTGTTAGATGTAAATGGTGATGAACCTCCTCAATTCTCAAAATTGGATTATGCAAAAGTTCCAGTTTGTGATCTTGAAGTGGGTTCATATATACTGGTCAGGGCCGGTGAGGTTTGTGCCAAATATTTGATAACTTTTGTTTGTAAATTTGGATGATTTTTGAGATTTTATGATACTCCTTTCATGATGATGATAATTTACTTTCAAGTCTTTGTGAATATTTTCCCCCAAAGAAGTTTTCATGTATGTTTGCCATAGTGTATTTTGTTCATGGTATTTTTCTTGTGTAGGTATTGACACTTTGTTGATCCCATCATGTAAAGTTGTTAATAGTAATACACTCTCTACTATGCCTGTTGTCAAGTTGCTGCCTGGCATGCTGCTTTGAAAACCGTTTAGTTTCAAACTAACATGTTGTTCACAGTTATCCTGGAAATGTGAACCAAACACTTAGAAAACAGTTTGTACAGGCTTTGGTAACCTATTAGTCCAGAGTGACACTGATATACTAGGTGGTATATCAGCCTATACTATCCAATATCGAATAAAATAATAAAAAAGCTAAAAACTATAAGTGAATGCAATATACTAGTACCAATCAAGGTTTGTAATCTCATGCTGGACCAACCCTTACCAGTTCCAGGCTGGACCGGTATATACTGCTAGTACTGACATTCAGTACAATGGTATGGACCAACACTCTGTCAGGGGAGGGAGAGGAGGGGAGGATGTTAGGACAGAGAGGAGGGGGAATGAGGAGGAAGAGGAAGAGGAAGAGACAAAGGAGGAGGAGAGGGTGAAATATTAGAGAAGAGGCGGTGGGCTTGGAAGAGAAGGGGAAGTCATGGCCCCGAACATTATTATTATTTTTGTTTTTAATGCATCGAACTGGACCGCCCGAAATGGAAATGGTCCATTCACCAGTTCCTACGTGAAATCGAAGTCTATGCCTCTATGGTATCAATACTGGTTTTTCATAGTCGATTTTGCTTAAGTCATGTGGCATCCTAAGCTACACCTACTAGCTATCGAGCTAGCCTACTTTCAACCTCTAGTAGTGCTGTAGAAATTGCAAGAGAGGATTAAGTTAGTTAATTAGTAAATGTGCAGTCAAACTGTGGTCATCACACAACCAAGGCACTTGAAGCCAGGACTGCAAAAGCAAACAAAGGCATCTGAGATTTATTAGGCTACCAAGTGCTTATGCGAGCTTGAATGGTCACGCTAGGGGTGTCTAAAGGCAAGTCCATGCACAATAAACACCCATGCACTTGTGACGAATGACAAGCAGGCTCGATGCATGTGATGAACTATCCCATAGGTACTATGTGGGACAGCTCTCGTCCCTTGTGCCATTGGAGGGGTACAAGTGGGCTGATGCATCTATTAAAACCTTGATGTCAGCTACAAAATGTAGTACTCAACAGTGGACAACCAACTCGATCACATATGCAACTTTGTGTCAGTGAAGCCTCATGTTTTTAGCATGGAAAGCATTTAAAATCATCCAACCTTGTTTACTGAAGCATTACTGCTTCCTCATTTTTGGCTCTATAAATAATTTTAAAGGCTTTGAAGCTGTTTACATTTGTTGGGGTTTGTTTTCCTATGTGTACATATGTGGAGTGGAGTTTGATATGAATGCACTTTTCATTTTCAAGAAAGTAGGTAAAACTAATTCGTGTCAGAAGGGGGCTTTTAGTGTGCCCTGCTATATATTCATGTAGTGGCCTTGTAACTCTCTTCTTTTCTAGTTTAGTGAGAAAAAGAAACATTTCAAGGTTGGACCTCCATGGCATTCTTTTGAGTTTTGACATCAAGTGAGCACAAACCTGAAGGTTGGTACATGTATTAATTTGTGTGGCATGATGTTAATTACCTTGCTTATGGTTGGACCAATACAATCTTGTTCGCTGCCCTTTTTTGGTGGTGATTTGGTAATCGATCAAGTTCAGAATGTTATTTGTTGCCAATCCTCCTTTTCATTGTATGGAGAATCTTGAATATGCTAACAATAGATAAATTGCTAATTGTGGAGGCTGGCTCTTTTTGCTCTCTTTGGGAAACTTGTAACCTAGGGCTTTTACCTTCCAAGTAGTTTTTTTGGTTAATTGGAAAATATTCTGGACTTCCAGTCTCCTAAACTTGCCTTGCTTATGGGTTGTTGTTAAAGTTGACTGTCATAGTGTCAATTATGATATATTATCAATTTTTTAGGCAATAATTTGTCAATCACATATGGACTCTTTTTAATGGAGTTGTGCTTATAGACACATTTTTTCTCATGAAAGGGCTTTTTAATAATGATCATCAATGCCCTTCTCTGGTCATGTTGATATCTTATCCCTTTCTTCCCTGACTTCTTTTTTGATCCTTCTCCTTAGTCTTGTTGCCAGCAGTAGAGAGTCTTCTGCATTCACCTGCTGCAGATTTGCCTGTTTGGTGGCTTTATTTATTTGTTTATTAATTCCTTCTTTTCTTCTTCTTGTCCTCTTCTTTTCCAAGTAAAATTTGATAATAGTCACTGCCTCACTATCATAGAGTATGATCTATCGAAATCCTTGTGAGGTGAGTTGGGGACCTTAAAAGAGTCAATAGGATGAGTCATCTTAGGTTTTTGTTGTGTTGACTTGAAGCATCATTAGGTCCTATGTAAAGCACCTGTCAAGAATCCAGATTGCAACCTGACTTGGTTTGGACATCCTGGAAGGCAGGAAGCACAATCCTGTAGATTGTTACATGCATTGATTAAAATGGAGTTAAGTGCCCTTGCTTTTGGTTGAACCATACTCATAATATATATATTTTTTGTAGCCCGTCTTCTGCCATACGGTCTCAAGGTGCATCTCCACTAGTCCACTGTCTATTCTGTTGCAAATTATTGTTTAAAGAATTACTTTAATCACTTTATATCTGATTAATTCTGCATACAACGTTGCAAATAATACTTGGCCTAGTGGCATGCAGATGCTATTCTGCTTGTTCTTTCCATAAACAGTCTCAAAATTGAAAACACAGCACTTATGATCTTTGTGACTTCTCTTGTTCTGTCTTTGTCTGTTCCTAGAGTGGTTTTAATATGTGAGATGTGTGATGTTATGCTTCTTGTTTCTCTTAAGGATCACTTGATATCCTCAGTGCTTATTTACTTAGGATTGACAGAGTGATGCCTTTCTTAGGCCGTTCCGGTAGATGGAGAAGTTTTTCAAGGGGCATCAACGATTACTATTGAACATTTAACTGGTGAAACCAAGCCGCTAGAAAGAGGAGTTGGAGATGCAATTCCTGGTGGTGCACGGAACTTGGAAGGAATGATGGTTGTAAAGGTTTGATTGAACCTCATTGGAACTTTTTCCATCATTTAAGATCATCTTAAACTTTTAAATGTTCATGAATGTCTTCCAGAACTATGCTGTGTGCCTTTCAATTTTACATGGACTCTTATGTTTATCACAACAAAAAACAACCAATAAAACCTTAACTCTCAACACTGTTTACAAACTAAATAGGTAGAATCGATTGCTTGGTTACTAGGAACATCCACCACTTTCACATCAACTGAAAACTTGAGTCTTACAATTTTTATATTCATTGAATTTTCTGAAATGAACTTCTTACTAAAGATCTTACATTCCTTGCAATCCAAATATGATATGTTATGCAATGGCACCAATCCATAGCTCCTTCAAGATATGGAGTATATTTTTGCCTCTACAACTACAAAATAATCAAACTTCTTGATGAAGGATGTTTCTTGATATGAGATTTTAATAAAATACATCAAGTTTCTGATCAATTAAATAGTGAAGCATAAATGATTAGCTGATTCTGCATTTCTGTTACAAAAAACACAACTAATTTTATGCAAAACTTTTTTGATTAATCTATCTTGACTTAGGAGTCTTCCTTGGATTGCTGACTAAAGAGTGAAGGCATATCTCAGCAATCTTTTTTAAATGAACCAATTTTATATCATTGATCTGGAATATTTTGTTCTTTTGTATCATCCATGGTTTCCTGATGCTAATTGCTTTTGTAATATTAGGCAACTGTCTTTCTGCACAATTTGAATTCCAAATTTAATTCTAGTGATTTCCATCCAAATAATCTGTCTTTGGGCAACTGAAATGGCTATCTTGCATTAATGACAAAATCTGCTACCTTTGCCTTCTAATAAACATCTGATTCAACTGGAGTACACCACTTGATTTTAAAACACCTCTTGCAAGCCAATGATCATACCATATCGATCTTCTTTCCAAACAATACCTTATTGTACTTGATATGGTATGCTCAATGCAGCTGCTTGTCTGATTGAAAGGTCTAGGAGACTTGGATAATATTCATTTATGGTACCTGTCTTATAAAATCATGTTTGACAAGTATCATGATCATACATAACAGTGATTTAAAAAGCACTAGGCGCCAAGGTCCAAAAACGCCCGAGGCGCTAGGCGCTCGTCCAAGCGCTCGCTCGAGCGAAGCGAGGCGCTAAAATATAAAAATATAAAATATAATTAATAAATATAATTATTTAAAATTTTAAATAAAAATATGCTATTAAATTAAGAAAATCTAAGATACAAAATCACAATAATATATTATTAATCTATTAACAGTATTGAAAATTAATCATTTCAAATAAACTTAATAATATTAACAGTATACTGTATACGTATACTGTTAAACGGAAGTGTAAAGGGGTGCTGAGCCTGCTGACTGAGAAAAGAGGAAGCGACAGCGGCGAGTGACGACAGCGGCGAGCAGCGGCAGCAGGAGCAGGAGTGGGAGCTGGAGCAGGAACGGCGAGCAGCGGGAGGCGTGAGCGGCAGCGGTAGCGTTTGCAAGCAGCGACAACGGCGAGCAACGGGATCGGGAGCAGCAGCGGCGAGGGTTAGGGTTCGGTTGTCACTTATATCAGTTTTAGTTGGTTCGATTGAACCAACTAACCATCGGAGACCGAACCAGGACTAAACCAGACCTAAAATCCTGGTTTGGTCGCCTTGGTTAACCCAGGCGCTTGCCCGAAGCGTCCAGCGCTTGGGCTCGGGTGAGTGCCCAGGCGGCGCCTGTTTGAAGCGCGCCGCCTGGGAGATTAGCGAGGCGCTCGGGCCTCGCCTCGCCTCGCCTGAGTGCCTAGGCAAGCGCCCGAGCGTCTTTTTAAATCGCTGATACATATCATTTAGGACAACATACTGTATTATGGTATAATATCTAGATAAAGAAAAAAATATAAAATGGCTCAATGAGTAAAGTTGATAATTGTGATAATTGTTAACATGTTTCATACATATATCAAGCATCCAAGTCTTTGAAACCTCACCATCTAAGCCTAAATGATATCAAGTCTTCCAAGGGCTAGATGATTTATTGGTATAACATATTTCTTGTACTAGTCCAGTGTTTATAATATTGTTAGACCAAATCTCATACTGATGCTGCATGTGGTCAAAGCCAGTAGATCTACACATGGAACTAGAAAGATTTGTGATTGGTCGAGCCTAAAAGGTCAGAAATCAATTATGTATGCTAGTCAGATTGACCTATATCGGATCCATACCATGCTAAACCCATATCAATTGATATAATAGAGGATTTTACTTTGGTATACATATACCATCAATACGAGTCATTTTTGTCCTAGTATGTAGTTTACATACTGACCAACAATGATTTAAATTTTAGTTTAATATTGGTTCTGGGATTGTATGGAACTATTATAGTACTGCCTGGTATTATTCAATGATCAACAAACCGGGCAGTCTCGGACAGGGTTTGAGCAATCCACTTGTGAAACAATTAATTGGCTCTATATTTTTAATTTTTTATCCTAATAAAAATCTCTAAAAACACTAGTTGCCCTTCTCCCACCCTGCACCTCCCTCTTCTTGTACTGTGGTATATTTTGGTTTACCATTTATTAGTATGCCAAAATGGATTGGACTCATATCGGTCCAACTATCGACCACACATGGGTTTGATACCCAAAATATAAAATCTTGGTACCATTGAATAAACTAGTATAGTTATAAGTCATGAGCATTGTGCTTGTATTGAGCTATATGTTTAAATATCTGGATTGGTAAGTACTAGTCCGTATTGGCTGGCATGGTCGAGATTTGAAACTTTTCTGACCAATATAGATTGGTACATCAATCCAAGGCAAGATGATTATTTCTATCTTTGCTGGTGGGATTTTCATATATTTATTCCTTTTAAAAGTTTGAAATCAACTATATAGTATATAGTATATACCTTTACAAAAATAGTTGGATTAATGTTAGAAAATGCATTCTATGCCATTCAGTATTCATATGTAGTCATATGATTGCATTTTATAGTGATTATGCGGGCTCAACACGCAGCCAGCCACATATGTGGATAGTTGCATATATGGTCCATATACCACAAGTCCACAACTGCTTTTTAGAATAGTGAGTTGGATTTCATGATATGTACCCTCAGGTACTTGTATCAAAGTTCAATTATGTCAAGTTTTTAAATAAATCTTAAAATTACACTTCTCAATGGAAACACACTTTTTCATTCTTCTAATTGGTGAACAATCTGCAGGGGATTTATCTTGTCTTTTTTCTAGGATGCAGACTGTTAGTCACCTCAAGTGCACTTCTGGTCTGCATTATATCTTTTGTAAACTATGGCCACCAAAAGGCTTTCTAAAGCATCTAAATTACTCCTTTTCGCTTGCCACTGTATATACTCAGCTTGCTTATAGCATAAGCAATGTTAGGTACCCTAAAGCATGGATTTTAATTTTGGTCATACCATTTAGTACAGATTGGCATTCAATGGCTGACCAATACACGAACCAGACAACTTCATCTACTGCAATCCTAGACCCAACCAGGTTTAATTGGTTCTATTGATTGGAACAAACAAATTAGGCAAAAGGAACAACTTGAAATGATATTGGACATGGTTTGACATACTGCTCGAAATGGTATGGTACGGGCAATATGTATTGGTCCGACAGTTGATCGAAATGTGAACCACCCTATACCCAGCAGTATAGTAGTTGTGGGGGGGTGGGGGGTGGGGTATTAGGTGATACACTCTCCGTACCAGGCAAAATGGCCGAAATCAATCAAGGGCCTAGATTGAATTTGTTCCAACGGTTAATTTAACTGTTGGACCCATTTTAATGCCTATTTAACCTCATTCCTTCTCTCTTTCACTCTATTTCAATCTCAAATCTTCTAACACTCTTTCTCACTCAATCACTCTCTCTTTCTCACAAATTCTCACTCTTGTTCAATATCAATGGAAAAACCATTCGGAACATGCTGCAAAGCTGCTCATCAACGTTCAAAAAAGATAAATCCACTATCCTTTCCTTATTTGGATTTTTTTTATTGAAATAGAATTAAATTTGCATTTAGTTCTAATTAAAATGCCCTAATTTAGGTTTTTTCTCTAATTTTCATGTATTTTTAGATATTTTCTAGGCATTTTTTGGAACCATTGGCACGTTCCGATGTACCATATATCGGTGCATTGGTACAGCCCAGTATGTATCGGACCAGCCAAAGACCGACACGGCCAGTTGGCATGAAATTGCAGTCCTTGATATTGGATATTCTTGGTCTGGTATGATGATGTATTTCATGTTGGTGGCAAGTATCACCCTATCAGCTGGCATAACTTGGGGTGTTGATGGCATTTAATTCTTGTTTGGTGGCACATGATCCAATTGTTAAAATTAGAGATTCACTCTAATAACTTTGTATAGGCTTGCATTGAAAATTCCTACTTCAGACTGCATTCAAGGAAAGCTAAAACAACAAGACCTGTAATTGTTTTATTCGTGAAGCTTTATTCTTCTATATCCTTGTTACAGAAGATGTAACAAGTTTGCTGTCTTGGAGTTACTCTGTGGGTTATTGCTTAAAGTTTGTCATAATTACTATTGTCCATCTCTTCAGGGGCAGAATCATGGCCCATTTTCTTTGTCTTCTTTAATTATCAATTTGTGATTTAGAATTAATCAAGTTATACCTTTGTTTCTTTTATTTTTCCTGCTTTAGGTAACTAAGTCGTGGGAGGATTCAACACTGAACAAGATTGTTGAGCTGACAAAAGAAGGTCAACTAAATAAGCCAAAACTAGAAAGGTGGCTAGATGAATTTGGCGAGTACTATAGCAAGGTTGTTGTTGCCCTATCTTTGGGAGTCGCTCTTTTGGGACCTTTTATTTTTAAGTGGCCCTTCATTGGTAACTCAGGTAATTTTGATAGAACTTTAATAATTATCATCTTGGCATCTTATTTTTTTGTCTCAATTTGAACAAGTTGAACTGAACTTTGTATCATTCAGAGGATTAATCAGAACTTTTAGCGTTGTCTTTAAAGATTATGTCACAAAGCATAAAATATGATTTTTTATGACAAATATATTCCTTTGGACATGGTTTATTCTTCTGCAGTTCTTGTGATCTCATGTTACCATCTTTATAAAAAATCTTTTACGATCATAATCAAATACTTCTTAATGCTCATTATTGATGTAATAGGTATGAGTTGTATGACTAATAATCACAACTGGAGACTCATCATTGTTCACCTATATTTGATTTGATAAGACATGCTGGGGCTTCTTTCAATCATATTAATTTCAAATCATCATTCTATGGAACAAAGAAAAGGGAAGGGGGAGATCAAGAGAAGAAGAGGAGGTGGCAGGCAGTTCGACGGTGGGTGGCAGTGGACAGAATGAGGAGAATCACATTTTTGGGTGGGGGTGTTACTTGTGTCCCTGTAATCTTAATATTGGAACTGTTATTGTCATTAACAAAAATAGCTTAAATTTATATGAAATATGAATGCCTTTTAGCTTATATCGTTATAAAAATATAGAATATTGTCACTAGATGAATATTCCACCAGTCAAATTTCCATCTCCTTATACTCAAAGAGTTACTCTAACTGGCACTGTTATTATGCATGAAAATAATGTAAACATTATTGTCCTTCAGTTTCTTTTTTCATGTGAAGCTTTCTAAAGACTGGCACCAGTAAATAAAATATATTATGTATCTGATTTTGGAGGGCACTCTGCGTGTAGTGGGAATTTAGCATTGGCTTGAGAATGATCAAGGAATCACACCCTGAACTAGTAGGGTGGGCTCGAAGAATTTCTTTAATTGCCTTCATGAAGTTATTTGTTCAGATTTCCTATGGTTGGTTCTCCAATGCTTTAAAAGATCACTATTTTGAATACTATACTTGAATCTTGAGCCTTGAGCCTTATTTATGTGAAATTGTCAGTATAGAGTTCTAACTCTTGATGTAAAAAATCTGCTTGTGGACTGTAATTGCTATTTGAAAATGTTTAATATGATATTAGTTACTGTTTGTGGTTTTTGCCCTTTTTGCTATAACTTGGAGATAGATCTAGGGATATTTATTCCTGTAATAAATGAAGTCCTTTGATACACTATTGTGACTTGAAGTTTTGAATGGTTCTTTATTGATTTTTGCCTTGTAGTTTCTAGGGGTTCAGTTTATCGTGCTTTAGGTTTTATGGTAGCAGCTTCTCCTTGTGCATTGGCTGTCGCACCCTTAGCATATGCTACTGCAATCAGTGCATGTGCACGTAAGGTAACAGTTAACAACTTTTTTCAACTTTTGAACCATACTGACTGCTATAATATTCCTTGATCTATGTTGATATCTACATTCAATCTGTTTAACCATTTTTGATATCATCAACGTAGCTTAGCTTTCAATTCTCTTACTGGTGTATAACAAATCTTGTATGCTTAATTTCTTGGTAAAAATAATTTCTGTTGTTTTATCTACTTATTAGCAAGGTCTGCAATACCGAGTGATACTGCTCGTACTGGGCGGTACGTATCGGTCCGTCAGTAGACTGGTACACGGATCGCTCGCTACCAAGCGGTACCGTCGATCGAGGCGTTATCGTCGTCAGTGACCAAGGGAGAAGAAAGAAGAGGGAGAAGGAGAAGAAAGAAATAGGAAAAAAAGGGAGAACCAGAAGATCGTTGCTCTCCTCCTTGGTTGTTGGCGACTTCTTATCCGCGCACAGGAGAAGAGGCATCGGCATCGCGGGGCGGAGAGAGGCGAAGATTTTTTTTTCTTCTCTTCTCGGGCGACGCCGCCTATAAATTTTTTTTATCTGTGACGTCGCCCGAGGCAATGTCACAATTTTTTCTTTTCTTTCGAGAAGAGAGGCGACGTTGCCGAGGCAACGTTGCCCCACATAGAGGTAAACCGAGTGGTTTACCTATATATATATATATATAATTTATAATTATATATATACATATATATATATATACCGAGCGGTATACCGAAATATACTGCTCGGTATACAGAACCGTACCATACCGAATAAGTCTCGAAATTTTGGTACGGTACGAAATTTCAATCCTTATTAGTTTATTGTTATATTTTTACTTCTTTACTCAAAGTTTAGAACTTTAGATCTCAGTGCATGCTTCAGCTGCATAGATTGACAGATAGGGACTTAAAGGTGTTGGCTGTACATGCTCATACCAAGTTGTTGAGATGTGCTCTGTCTACAGGGATTCTTTCTTTGATGCGGAGAATACTTCGAGCAAAAGCTAGAGAAATTAAAGCTAAACTAAAGTAATTTGATATGTTGAAAATATTAAAGAAACAGATTTTCTTATGCTTGGAGGCCAACAAGCTATCATTTATGTAGCTAACTAAAAGAACTTATGAGAGGAAATATTTCATTTTTGGAACCACATGTCCTTGCAAAATTATTGTGGAGTATGTTTGCTCTTATCTGTATGTTCTGCTTCTCACATGTGATCATGAGTAATGGCCTCTTATACCTTATGGTTGCCATCAATTTAGCGTTGCCCCGCATCCTTGCCTCTGTGTTCTGTACCATTAGGATTAAGTCTTGTTATGGCTAGGATCTTGCTATGTTCTTGCAATTGAGCGTTGCCCCGCATCCTTGCCTCTGTGTTCTTTTACAAGATCCAGGTGGGATCGGATAAGGCTCCACCTCCTCTTGTTTGTCATTCAATTCCTTTGAGCCATATAACAATATTCAAGAACTCTGAAGTGGTAATCAGCTAAAAGAAAGAAAGAAATGAAAGTAGTTAATAGGGCATTATACGTATCTTGCTATGTTCTTGCAATTTCAGCAGCTAATTTTTGCCTTTGCTCCCTGTAAATACCTTTGAGGATTTTCTCTGCCTCAAAGCAGAAAAGTCTGGTTTAGAAAAGGCTGAGGTTTGTTTGTTGCCTTGGTAAGCTTCTATTGTGATGGCAATGGCCACCAAATCATCCATTGTTGTGTGATATTGTAGAAGCACCTATTTTACATAGTCTATCAGAAACAAAATGTTCAACTAATGCTGTAACCATGCTGTACCCTGCTTATTATCATGTGGAGAAAGCATCATGCTTTAAGTACCAAGAAAGAACACCCCAGCTTGCCATAACAGAGCCATGATCTTCAGCTAAACCAGTGCAGCTCAGGGCAAAGAAATTGTAGCATTTCAATCAAGCAATACAAGGTGTGATAATTTCTAGGCAAACAGTGGCTGCCTTCAAAGAATAGGTTCTTTATCAAATGTGCCTGTTGTCATCTCACTTACAGATGGATTTGCCATTGGTGGTTGCTTATATGCTGTCTTATGTTACCACCGCCTTAGCCTCCAGCCATTTTTGAGGGCTTATGCAATATTTAGGTTGTCATTCTATTGTTTAGGGCTTAGATCATTTTTGTCTCTTTTAGTTGCTTCGCCATAACTGCTTCCTAAACATGGGAATGCAAAAGCAACAAGGACTGACACTATATATCCTACTTGTTGAATAGAATGCCAAATTGTCTTCAACTAAAATTTTCAGGATCAGAGCTTCTGTGGTTTGAAGGATCTTGATCTAGCAACTTAACTTCTCTTCAGTTTTGTTATGTCTGACAATTTCCCAATTCTTGTTTGATGAATTTGCATAAATAAATTGCTTTTACCTGACAACTAAGTGCAATCTTTGTCCTATACACTTGTGAATATTTGTTGTCGAATAGCGTTTTAAATTGTCTTCAACTAATTGGTTCTGGATCAGAACTTGTGTTTGGATGGGATAATGACAAATTCCTAATCTTGGTTGATGAACTTACATGATTAAATTTCCTTTACCTGTCAATTAATAGCAATCTCTATGTCACACCAAGGTTAACAATTTTGATTGGTTTGGTATGGTATGGTACACCAAGGTTAACTATAAACCTTGCGTCACACCAAGGTTTGCTGTACTGTGACATACCGCTCGATACGGATTACGGGTGGTATGTACCGGTTTGACAGAGGACCGATATGAGCAGTATATATTGGGTTGTTGGTATGTCCCACCATATAATGTGTCAGTACGTCAGTATGGTTTGGTATGTACTGTATTAACGGTCGGTTGGTATATTGGTACGAACTAGTAAGGCGAATCATGCGTCACACAATAATCACATATGGTAAAGTTACCTGCCTTGTTCTTTATTAGTATCAGAATGCTTCTAAGATTAGAATTTCATGCCTTTTGTTTTGCCACGCAAAAACATCTTGCTAATTGTTAATAATCTTTGTTTTCTCAATTTGCATTTTATGTTCTCTCTATCTCTGTCCTACATCAACAGCATTTAGTATTTACTCTTCTTGGATGTCCAAGCTTGAATTGTTTAAATTAGAACATAGGTATGCCTGTAACTTAGATTCATCAATTGTGCCATGAGCATGGCCTAAGATGATGCAACTAAATCCTCGTTACATACAAGATCAGACAATGTGATGGAAATTTTAGGAACTTAAGAAGAATCGTTAGAGCTATATTATGCCATTTAAAGTATGACACTTCATAAATCACGTATGTGCCTATATGGTAAAAGTTGATTGTCAATGGATTTTAATATTAATTTCAAGTTATTTGCCTAAATCATAATGTGCAACTCTTGTTACTTTCACCAATTTGATTTCTTTTTCATTATTGTAGGGAATTTTGCTGAAGGGTGGGCATGTCTTTGATGCTCTTGCTGCTTGTAAGTCTATAGCATTTGATAAAACTGGAACTCTAACAACAGGGAAGCTTATGTGTAAGGCAATTGAGCCGATTCATGGCCATTGGTTTGGGGAGAGCAAATCTGATGTCTCTTTGTGTTGTATGCCAAATTGTGAAAGTGAAGCTTTAGCTGTTGCTGCGGCAATGGAAAAAGGAACTACCCATCCTATTGGGAGGTGAACAAGCATAATTTATTCACTTAGATTATTTTTATTACTGTGGTAGTCACCAAGTGAAATAGAAGCGACTTTTTTTTCAATATACCTCTTGTATTCTTCCTTTTCAAGGCACAATAGCTCTGAAGTATGCGCACCAAGAAATAAAAGTTTATGGGAGCACAAGAACCTTAAAACGAGCATATGGGAGGAATTTAAACTTTAAAGCATTCTAAATATTTAATGCTACGATCTTCAATATTATCATGTGGGCTGTCAACTCAGTTTTTCCTTGATGCTAGCCTAATCATCTTATGTCACTGATGATAAATCAGGCAATCCGATTGTGTATGATTTCTGGAAATGATCTCAGCATATAGATTACAGACAAGGGCAGGGTGCTTGGTACAAGGGTAAGACAACGTACATTGACCCTTGCTAGACCCGGCATTGGCAGGAGCCTGTTGCTCTGGGTACATCCTTTTTATGTAGATTGCAGATATAAAGGCACTGTAATTCTCTTGCAGTGCTGCTATTAGGTTGTTTTGGACAAAATAAAATTTTGAACTCATTCAATTTCCTTTGAAATGACTTACGCATGACTTTATCATTCAGATGCATATCTAAATAAAGCTTCTGGTCAGAACAAGGAATCTTATAACCTTATGCCACTGTCCTTATATTGTTCTAGTTAATGTAACAGACAGTGACAAGCAAGAATTAACTGTGAGGACTGAGGACATCAACATCTATTCTGGTGTTATTCCTGCACATGCCTCTCCTAGAGATAGACAATTACAGCACCTTGAATGTAATCCCTTATAGGCAAATTGAAAGCAGCTCTAATATATTCCCTTGTAAACACATGGTATTCAACAAGTTACTTTGAGTGCATCTTGTATGGCACTTAACATCCAGTTGTTTCTTGGACTGAAGCCTGCAGGGCACTTTTGCATCAAAGATATGTTTGTCATTTTGTTGCTTTAGCTCTCGATTTCATTCTTTTCTCTCTTGATGTATGCCTATGATAGCTGACCTATCTTTTAAAGCTCTATCTCGGGATGCTAGTGCATCTTTGACATCCACAGCAGCTAATTTTTGAATAGGGACAACAGACAACTTAAACATCCAAAGTAGAAGGATAGTCTGATCATGCTTGATCATACATGACATTTATGAAATTTTGTTTGATCACACATGACATGACATTCATGTGTTGATCAAACAACATAATAACATGTAAATTTTGTTCGATGCAAATTGCATGTGATTAGACTTTGATAAGATAGGCTTTTCCGTGTATTTCTTGATGAGAAAAAGCAATTCTACAGCAGGCATAAAACGATGAGCTGCATATCAGTATGTAAGCCAGTGTAATGATTGAAGCATGTATTTATCGAAAGTTCTAAACTTTGCATTATTTCATCTCCTGTATGCCTCGTTTTCTCATACATGTGTTTGTCTCTAGCATTTCTTTTATGATGATATGATCAGAGTTACTTTCTTTGCAGCAGGCCAACATATTGATAATATGCTGGTTACTACATGCCAACTAGTTGACTAGGGCTTGCTGTCGTCCTAGTATTAAGTTGTCAAACCCTTGATAGGACACCACTCCTGTATGCCCATATATTGGCATGTTTGGTGGCACATATTTTTGAAATTGATATAGAGCATGGTTTAAGATTTGATGTACTATCTGAAATGATATGAAATGGGCGGTACATACCAGTTCGCCTGCTGTCCACTATGTGGACCAACCCGGTTTGGGTGGTACACTGAAACATGGTCTGATATCGGTCGCTATGTGGCATGTGTCGGTGGATATGGTCAAAACTTATCCTGTATCGGTCAATACAGGTTGGTAGTAATCAGAATTTGACCAATACCAACTCATATCGGGTCTAGTTTGACCCCAATGGTCAAATTGATCGTTGGAACCTTTTTTAGGGCTTTAAATTTTCCTGTCTCTCTCCTCTTTCACTGATTCTCACTCACTCTTATTCTCACTCTTCTTTCTTAAGCTGTTGTAATTAAAGTTCCTAATCAACATAAGCAACTTCCTTCGATGGAGGCCGGTATGACAAAGTTGTTCATCAGTGGATCCGAAACAATAAATTCAATTTTTACTCCTTATAACTTATTCATTTATACTTGATTCTTATCCACATACAACTTATATACCAATAAATTAGAAAAAAAAACCTAAATTTTTTGGCCATTTTTGGGCAGCACGACACAGCATGATAGTCCTTGCCTAATAGTTTAATTTAAGTTTGCAACTGGTTGGGTTATGCCTTTTTTACATTGCTCTGTGGTATAATTCTTATTCTAGACATTTTTGAACCATGTTTTAAATACATTTTTTCAACAGCTGGATTATTAGAAAAGTATCTTTTTTCATGATATTATGATCTTGAAGGAGAATAACTTGTAGTTACCTGTTACTTAGTGTTATGTGCTGTTATGTCTTAATCAGCAAATATGAAAGTTATTCGTAGTAATTAATCTTCAGTAAATGCTAGCTGAATTTATTGTTTTTAGTTGCAATTAATTAGTATTAGAAGTTCAAGGTTGGTAAATTTAGATCTGCTGAAATGATGTCTCAACCTTGGAAAAGTGATGTTTCAATATCTTTGTAATAAGAAAGGACTACTATCTTTGACATATGGCCTGTTGATTTGCAGAGCTCTTGTTGATCATAGTCTCGGGAAAGACCTTCCAGACATTTTTATTAAGAGTTTTGAGTGTCTACCTGGTAGAGGTCTTTTTGCAACACTTACTGGCATCAAGGTGTGCAATCAGAATAAAGGTTCATCTAACTTTTAATCTCTCTATGTATATTATACACAGATATTCCATGATGCTCCAATTTTTTAACATGTTTTGGAATTTGATTGGAACATTCATGAATCAATAGATTTGGTGATAGCAAGTCTGCATCTAGTTTGGCATGTACTTGTAGCACAATATATGATTCTTCCATGTTCTTGATGTTATTGTCACACTCAGAAGCAAGGTTTGCCATCTCTGTAACCGGAGCAGTACCGGTCACTGTGTGGACCAAGAAAATACCGGTGTATAAGTGTTGGTACATTGGGTATGTATTGAATTAAAAAAATAAAATATTGTAAAAAATCCATAAAAACCTTTATTCTAATTTCTTACCTTTTTCTGGTTATATACTATCAAATTAGATTGTCTTTTTATAATGAGACATAGTTTAATGAAAATCTCTCATCTAGAGAGACAATACAAATTGAGACATTTTCTGATACAAAATTGAGCTTGCTCATGCTCTGTTGCCCGATTAACTCCGATGCTGTGAATCCTTTGGTGTTTAGCTCTTAGGAGACCTTCCCCGAAGACTCAAATTAGATGATTAGAAACTGGATAGGTTTATAAAATACTAAATAGGATGTAAAACAAAGACAAATAAGTGTTCGGGTCCGTATCGGTACATCTAGGATCAGTATGGGTCTGATACCAAGCGTGGTGATCTTTGTAATGCTCTTAGAACCAAGATGAATGATGTGATCAATGGTTGGTGGATCGGGTCCTCAGCATGATGGTACTGTCTGTCAGATATGGTGCATCTGTAGGACTTATGCATGGAAATGCTCCCATGACATTTGATCCAGGTAAATAATGTGCCGCTGATGCAATAATGTGCTCGCAGTTGTCATCTATTCTGTATCATCATTGACGGGACTCCTATGGCTACGATCGTGGCTGGTATGATTTTGGAGCATGGAGTGTTGTCGAGCTGTGGCTGTCAGTGTATCATCAGTGTACCTCTGTCGTGTATTCGACTTTGAGAATAATGACCAACTTGCACCATGCATCTGTTAGTCATCATATCCATCATAAGAAGGTTGGGAATAAGTTCAACTAGTACTAGTGTCGATATCAAGCAGGCTTTGTCACATCTGAGAAAGATCATCAACTGCCATTTCTTTTCCCTTATCTTTGCGACCATGAACGTCTCGCATGGATCCTCATGCTCCACTATTTGAATCTTGTGTGGTATGAATAAAATACTACTCCTTGATCCATATCCCACCTCGACTTTGAGTAGTGAGAACAATTGACTGGCCATCACTGTGTTTGCCACCATCGGTCGATTCATTGTCGTTGATGTTGGTATCATCTCCACTGATTTTGTGAAGCACACACTGTTACATGCCATGTATAACAGTGCTGCATCCTGATGGTGTCTTGTCACTAGACTGAAACTACTGAAATCATTGCTTGTCAATCATGTCCTAGGGATGTTGAGATTGTGTTCCTTTCCCTTTCCCTAAGAACCAGATGTTTGACTCTGCTAGACCATTAGTAGGCTGAGAATGTAAACTGTAGCCACATCCCGAAATCGAGTGGACTGGGATGGCTGATATTTCATGCTGCAAGATCTTCTGATTAGAGAATTTTGTTTACCTTATGAATGTGGTTAAAAATTGAAAAAAAGAGATGAAATCTATTTTTATTATTATCCAAATATTCTTCTTATAAATTATTTATTTAAATGATTGGTAATTTTTAGTTTTGTTTCTGGCGAAACCCATTCCTTCTATCCACATAATTTGATTTGGCTTATCCGATCTGATTAAGACTCTTTTGAAAGACCAATCAGGATCTGATTCCTGATTCTTACAACCTTGACACAAAAGATTGAAAATGTTTGTCCAAAGGTCCAGTGTTTTGAATCCCAATTTCTTTTAACAAGCAGATTGGTTATGTATTCTGATATCAATGTAGATGTAGTTAGTATAAACATGTAAGGTAGGCATCATCATCATTATTAACAACAACAATCGCCACAACATTAAATGATCCAACATGATGTGTATGAGTATCGGAATTATGGCAGAGACATACAATAGGTTTTGCAATAGTCTAACTCTTTTATGCTGCAGTTAATTGTCTTCTCACTGATAACTCCTATGTATTTATTATTTGATATTTCATTGTGTCCACCATGATATTGATATTTTTTTACACAATATTCTACTGGCCATATTTTCTAGTTTAACAAGTTGTGTTTTTTTGCTTCATTATAGTCAGGAACATGGCAAGATGATATTTCAAAAGCTTCACTTGGTTCTGTTGAATACATTGCCTCTTTGTGTAAATCTATGGATGAATCTGAAAAGATAAAAGAAGCAGCAAGGACATCTGCCCATGGAAGTGATTTTGTGCAAGCTGCTCTTTCTATCAATAAGAAGGTAAGCAAGCTACGGAACTCTATTGCCGTTTCTGGGATCATACTAATTAAGTAGCTGAAACTGATTGATAGAAGGTATGTTGACTCAAATGATCATCTTTTCCATTTATGAAAGTTGATATTGTATCTATTGCTGCATTATGACAATAAAATCAAAAGGTATGCCCTAAACAACTTAATGACTAATTATTGATTGATTTAATATACTTACTATTTTCTTGTATATCTATTTCTAATTTTTATGTTTTTTATTATTTTGCTCTTTTTGACTTTCTAATTGTGGAAATTACTTTCTTGATTTTGGGAAGGTAAGTTTCCTGATTTTGTTGAAATTAGTTTCCTGATTTTATGAAAATCAGTTTTCTAATTTTGAGAAGATTAGTCTCCTGATTGTGTAATTTAATTTCCCCATTTTGTGTAAATGTGTATTCTATAAACTGTGTTAGATTTTTAGAATCAAGTGAATGAAGAAGAATTTCTTTCTGTATGATATTGGGGTCTATTTGATAAAATACCAGAAGTTTTTCTTTGTATTTCGATTGTCCAAGAAAATCTTTCTTTCTTCCTCATGTCTAATTCAATTTCAATCGATCACTAGTTAACTTCTAAAAAAGTTCGTCTCTCTTTTAGACTCGATGGTTGAAAGTTGAAACTATCCAGTATTATCTTAACCTGTGCACATTTTAGAAAAAGTTAGATTAAGCCACTTAGTTGGACTAGAACCGAGTGAGTGAAGATTATCCGAAGTTTGCTACCTGGGGTGAAAAAGGTTGACATAGATTTGGAACTCAATACAATCAAAGATGTACAGAATATGCATGTTTCTGACTACAACAAAAAGGATTTGCGAGGCAGTGAAATGAACGTATTTTACAGTTAAAGATGTTAAGATGTTTCCCAGATCTATGAGATCAAGACCAAGATTCATTCCATAAAGCAAGGTACTTTATTTGTATTTGAGTACCATAATACTATGAAAGTATTGTGTGTTGAACTTGATTATTATAAAGAATAACTGAGATGTAGTGAAGAATGAAGATGTTACTATTTTACTAATGATAACAGAAAGAAAAGAGATTTTAGAATTCTTGATTGGACTCAATGTGGAATATGATCAAGTACATATTCAAGTACTTGGGAAAGATGTTAAAGCATTTATTGCACCATAGTGGTAACTAGGATGGTCTTTGGGGCAATTATTCTAAGAAATTGAAACATCCTGAGGAAACATGTTGTAAATTACATAGAAAACCATAGTCCTAGAGAAGATAATTGAATCCGAATTCAATAGTGGTACATACAATGAGGTGGTCAAGCAAACTTCACGTTGCTTGAGTTTTCTCATGGAACCTCGATTTCTAGAAACTTTTAGATTGAGGTACTAAATAAATAAAAGATTGAGAAGTTCCCATTTTCTCACTCCACTAGACAAGCCAGTGTCCCTTGTTCTCTAGCCCAATCAGGTAAGTATATTTATGCTCTAAATGCCTCTAAATGCCCAAGCGTGTGGATCTTGGATGATTGATTGAGGAATTGACCAACTTCTCATCATTTATATCCTATAATCCATATCCTGAAAAATAAAAAAAAATTAAAATAATTGATGCTAGTTTAGCCACTGTAGTAGTAGTAGCGATGGAGGAGTATTGATTCAATAGGGCCAGGGGCGATGAGTGCTGGTGGATGCCGGTGATAGGAGACAAATGACAGGGATCTGTGTGTGAGAGAGATGGGGCATGTTTTAGGGTTTTTCTTTAGGAAGAAAAACTTAAAAAAGAACAAGGCTTATCACCCCTGGCCTGGATCGGGGGATTAACCCCAATTTTTAGAGTTTACTTGGCAGCAAGCCTTAGTTTGGCTTCAACATATGCAACATCCTCATAAAGCTTCAACGTATTCTTATTGGCCATCATAGTCCACATGGTGTTAATATTATCCCTGTCCAAGTTCCATACCTCCTTTTATTTCATTCTAGATTTAAAAGTCCTTACATTATTATTTTTGAAATTCCACCATTTAGTGCTGTTAAATTTCTCTATTTTCTTTTTCTTCAATTCTGTACAAATATGAAATACCATCAAACAATGCTTACTTGTTAAGCCTTCACTTGGTATATCTTTAGATACCTTTACACACAACTTTATCTAGTGTTCTATGAGGAAAAGGTTTATTTTGACTATAATTGTGAGTTGTGACCACTATTGTAAGCAAGTAACCATATTTTCATCTCTGGTTGAAGTAAGTATTGAGATAGTACCAAATAGCAAATTAAAAACTACCATCTTCATTCCTCTCTCCTTAACCAAAACCCCCATGGACACCTTTGAATTCACCATTTCTTTTTCCTACATGCCCATTCAATTTTCCTCCATTTAAAATTTTCAAGTAAAGGTGTTCCTTGAATGGTCTCCTTTAAATTTATCTAAAATTTTCTTTTGGTTTGATCATCTAATCCCTTTGGATGGAGCATAAGCATTTATGATATCTAGAATCTCTTTCATAGAATAAAATTTAAGACTATAATTTTATCCTTAAATCTCTTCACCTTTACAACATTGTTGTTTAGTCTACAACAATACCTACAAACAACAAGATCCATATCTACAACAATACCTACACGGTTTATATGTTTGAATTTTTAAGTATATCATGTTTTAAATCTAGTACTTTAAATCTCTTTAGATTTTTCCACTACCCACTTAGTCTTTTATAAAAATATAATACTAATTCTCCAGTATACTAAATGATGTTCACCGAGGTTCCCTAAATATGTTGGATAACATTACTGGGTTGTGAGTGCCAGAGTAGTTGTACATGGTTTTATGTCAAGTACCAATTGAAAAGGAGTATTTTGGATTCTGGTGATTACTTTATTTGTGTTACAGAACTTGTTAGTCCTAGAAGCCGAGCCCAGGGTCTCCTTCTTTACTTTCGTCATCATTTTCAAGGGGAATAAGTAGTTCTGTATAGATAGATGTATGTACTCAGTGTGTTGTTCTCCTTAAATGTTCAGACTTGTTTTTCCTTCGTTTTCTTCTATCAGCACCAGTTTGCCAAATTTTGAAAAGAAAATGTGATCTTTTTACAGTATAAGGTGCCATCTTACAAGTTTATCATGATAGCTTATGAAGTGTTTATTTGGAGGTTATTTTTGTGCAATGATGTTTGAACTTTGAAGGGAAACTCTCTCCAGGTAACACTCTTTCATTTTGAAGATGAACCACGACCTGGTGTTGTAGAAGTCATATCCACCTTAAAAGATAAAGCAAGGCTTCGTATAATGATGCTAACTGGTGATCATGAGTTGAGCGCAATGAGAATTGCTAAAATTGTGGGTATTGATGAAGTTTATTGCTGCTTGAAGCCCGAAGAAAAGCTCAATCGAGTTAAAACCACTTCTAGAGATAGAGGTAATTACAATTTTGGTTGTGTTTATTTTGCCACATCAGTATAGCTTTTAATTTGTTTTTGTTTCTTTTTTAGTATATAGGCAAGTTTTGACAAATAGCATCGTGCAATGATATGATGCCTCGGGTTTTGTATATCTATTTTGTAAATTCTCAAAATATCTTTCCACTATGTTGTCTTCTAGATGATGGAGCACTCCTTGTAGCATAAATTTTGACTAAACTAGGTCTTTTTTTATAAAATTCATCTTAAGTTATTCATATAGATCAAGGTTTGTCATACTGAAGCATACCGCTTGATATGGGCAGTACGTATCGGTCTGACAGAGGATTGGTACGGGTGGTACATCGGTACACCTCAGTATATCATGTGTTGGTATGCTTGGTACAATTCGGTACGTACTATACCGACAGCTGGTCGGTACACCGGTATAGACCGGTAATGCGAACCATGATATAGATTATACAAAATGTTATCTATTGTGTATTATGCTATGATATTGAAGGTTACTAAATTTGTTCTTGTGGCAAGCACATGGTGGAAAAAAATTTATGCTCTAGTTGTTGCGCAAGATACTGAAAGAGAAGAGTTCAAATCAAAGCTTGTTTGTAGTCAACACTCTAGGTTGATGTACCCATCAGTCACAATAGCAAGAGCCATGGAATACCTAGGTTGGAATTAACACTTGGTTGATGGAGACAAGGATTTAAGTTTGGGCTTAAGGATTCCTGTAGGGTCATGTCTTTCATTTTGTATTGACTGACACGACCATTATCACAAATAAAGGAAGAAAAACAATAAAGCAAATATCATTGTTAAATCTTTTCTCTCCTACAGAAAAAGGAAAAAAGAAAGCTAACAGATTTACATGTTGTAGCATGGCCTCTACTTTGAATGTGTCAACAAGGGGCGGCCGAGTGTATACGAGGTGGAGAGAACAGCAAAATAGTGATCTGAGGGCCTAAACCCTTAAAAGTTCTGGTTGAGGCAGAGCAGAGATGAGGAGATGGAGTGTTGGAAAAGGTTGCATTCGGAAAACCTTAAATTGTCTAGGTTGAGGTTTCATGTAAAATTTTATGGGCTTGATGGTAGATAGCCTGCAACTGGTTTGGTTTTGAGTTGTTGAGACCTGGCTTATCTCAAAACCACATGAAAGAATAGACTGGTTCTGATTCACTAAGATACGTTCGAGACCCTGTAATTTGTGTATAACACAACATCAATTCAATAAGTTTTACTTCATGAGTGAAACATTGAGATGTAAATCCTTGTCTGATCTTTTGCTGCCACAAGCTTTACTAGGGGCAATATCTCTGGTAATACTTCGGTGCCATGTTCTTGTAGGATATCATAATAGTATATATTGCTTGTCAGCTGCTTAATCCAACCCTCCTACTTTATCTTTAGCTCTCTAGCTTAAAGATGCAACAATATGCATGCATAATTGAAGTTAGTACTCTAACTTGAAGTACTTTCCCAAAATTTCTTGTAACCATCTTCTCTTATGCTTTGAATTTTGTGTTACTGCCTTTTTTTTAAAGAGATTTTCAGGCTGTAATATCGTGAAGCAACCAAAGGAGAGTTAAGAGCCCTGTTAAGGCTTGAACAAAAGGTAAGGGTTTGGATTTAAACTGTTGTAAGTTTAAAACCTTCATAGGTCATAAGTGTGGCTTTGCTGCTGATCAGTTTAAAGACAAAGTGATTTTAGATGTTAAACCAAAAACAATCTAGAAAATCTGCATATTTACCTTAACCTGAGTGACTGTTGGTTAAAGAGAACTAATAATTACACAAAATAGTCATGCCTGCAATACATCATGACCAAATTACTAAATTTTTTACCAGTAATTAAGTACTAGCACATTCATAACTTGAGCCACTAATCTGTTCCTCCAACTTGTTCACTTGAAATACTAGCCATATAATAGCATAATAATTGAATTGCAGTGCAATTTATGTTTCCATTTCATAAAGTAACCTGGACAAGATATTGAAGCAACTTCCCTTTGTGGCTCAATTAAGATTCTTGAGATGATCTGAAGATACTTGTCATATTTTAAGGTGCATGAAGCAATATATGGTATATAAAGATAGTGAGAAACATGGTTTTAGGTTTCAGGTGATAGTTGAGTCATCATGAAAGGTGGATTCAATGAAGCAGGGTTTGCCGTACCGAGCCGTACCGCCCGGTACGGGCGGTACATACCGGTCCGACAAATTGTCGGTACGCGGACCGTCCTGTACCGGTCCGCACTGCAGCAGTGCTACAGTAACACTGTTTCGCACTGTAGCAGTGCGGACCGGTACACCTCGGTGTACCGCTCGGTACACCCGTACCGTACCATACCGAGCACGAGTCGAAACGCCGGTACGGTACGGTACGGCGAACCTTGCAATGAAGCATAGATTCGAGTGTAAAAGCATCTTCAGCTCTGTTTATGCTTTGTCCAGCAGGTCAACATGATGTGTACTCACAGAGATTCAAGTTCTTGGAGGTGGATGTCATCTTAGGTTTTCCTGATCTTAAATGATTTTTTCTCTAGATCATATGGATTTTGACTTTGATCCAAAAGGCCAAATGATTTATTTGGTTGGCTCTTAAGAACAAATACACTCTTAAGGAAGTTCTTTTGAAGTAGATTCAAGATGCATATGACAATTTTGACATGTGATGGTTAGCTCCAATAACTATCTCCTGCAATGCCCTTTTGCTGCTTTAGTTTGGCACTCTATTTGTGATGATGATGCTCTCCCATGCTTCCCTGATGTTGAAACTGAGCTTTGCGACTCTTGGTGACTCTTTGGTTTTCCTCCCACATAGGACAGTTTTGGTGATGTTGATTAATTTGGAGAGAAAGGAATCATAGATTTTTTAAAGGGTTCCAAGATGACCCTAGCCAAATATCTAGAAGGGCCCTTGTCTGGGTTGCCAGATTCTTGGGGTGCTTCCTCCCTTTAAATATGATTTTGTTGAATGAGTCAGATCATGGACATCTGTAGTCCCCTCCTTTTTTTCTGGTATCTTTTTAGTTCTATTTTTTCATTTAGTTTATTTCATGTCCTTGATGAAGTAAGCACTCTCCTACTTAAGGAATTCTCTTCCTGTACATCTTACGTTTTTTTCAGAGCTTTCCGTAAATACTAGGAGGATTTTTACCAACATGCTTCTCTTACATGTTTTCATTAGTAATAATTAGAAATATCCCTATGATTTTTGTATGCAGGTGGAGGTTTGATAATGGTAGGAGATGGTATTAATGATGCACCTGCCCTTGCTGCTGCTACTGTGGGTATTGTGCTAGCTCAACGTGCAAGTGCAACAGCAACAGCTGTAGCAGATGTGCTGTTACTTCAAGATAACATTACTGGAGTTCCATTTTGTATAGCTAAAGCTCGTCAAACGACTTCTTTGGTACTTTGTCTATGACATTCAGCATTTTCAAGTTGTTTTTCCTGAATTAGTTGATCATTGGACTAAAACCAATATTGCATACTTGCAGGTGAAGCAAAGTGTTGCACTTGCTTTATCTTGCATTGTTTTTGCTTCGCTTCCTTCAGTGTTTGGCTATCTTCCTCTTTGGCTGACGGTCTGTCTCTTGAACAAATGTTGCATTACTCACATTTTTTTTACATATTTCATAATTATGATTTAGGTTTATGTTCCTGGTGAATACATTTTTCTGATCCTCTTTTCTAAACATAGCCATCTCTTAAATCAAGATTTATGATAAAATTTATGTTTGGCACTTTGGCTGTTCCTATGGGTTTATTTCTTTCAATCTCAATGGTACTTCATAGTTCATACTTCATAGTAACATATTGTGACATTTTCTGTCAGCCGTCTATCTGTTTTAGTTTACTCCCTTTTTAATGAAATTATACTTATTGATAGGCATGACAGAACCAGTCTCTTCTCTTTCTGGACTTTGTCATAATTTGCAGAAAATGTTGCACTATAATGTCTCACATACAAAAAGTATGTAACCTGACTTAGTATGTACTCAGATTCCTTGAATTTACTTCACAAGAAACCTAAACACAACAGGCTGTGACCATGAGCGTTGTCTATGGTCTTTGTGTGCATCAGTAACTGTAAGCAAATGCTTCACTATATGCACCACCAAACTAATCTCTTTTATCCTATGTGAATTTTCATTGTAGTTGTATGTTTCTTGATAAGCAAGTAAAGGATGAAATTCTGACAAACAATATGTTGAATCTTTTCCAGTGGAGAACTTTGTTAAACCTACATTATTTTGTTTTGAAGAAATTGTTAGTGCTTTATATGTAGGTAAGAACCAAGGAATGCAGTCTTGATTACTGGATCCATTTTGATCCATGACCAGACTGATATGTGTCCGGTCCATTCTGGCATACTGTGTGCTTGTATGCTGTACACTGAAAAGGAGAGGGGGAGGGAGAGAGGGGAGGAAGAAGGAAGAGGAAGAAAATGAAGGAAGAAGCAGGAAGAAAAGAAGAAGAAGAGGAGGAATAGTAATGGAGTGGACGGATTCATGAACAATAGCAGGCAGCAATGGGTGAAGACCTCCTTGTGACTCCTCGCCAGGGGTTGCATCCCTAGCTGAAGACTGGTTAAAAGTAAAAACACACACACACATAAAGAACTGGATTCAACCATCCGGATTGGGCTGGTTCATGTACTGATTATATATTTATACACACACACACACACACACACACACACACACACACACATAAAGAACCGGATTGGACCATCTGGTTTGGGCTGGTTCGTGTACTGATTGACCATTGGCCTGGTAAATACTGGCCAAACCATATTAAATCAGCTAGTATAGTAAAACATGGTAAGAACTATGTTATTGTTAACCATGCAATTCTTGGTAATCTTGTCTTACATGTTATTGTTTTATTATTTTGTGATATTTACATTTGTACCTTGTTAAAATGTATGAGACTTATTGTGGTATTCTGATGTGATCCAGGATCTTTAAGCCAAAAATAGTTCTTTCTCCATTTTAGTGATGTTCCTAAGAACTTTTTAGCATATATTTGTAACCAGTGCATATTTAGTATACTTAAAAAGTAAAAAAATATTTTTAGTTAGATTGGAGTCTAAAGGATGTGTCGATTTGCATTGTTATAGCTTATTGCGTGTGATAGTTGCTTACTTGCTTAGTCTAGGATAAGATTTGGTTCATCTTTTATATCTTGTTTTTAGTAGGACTCTTGAACCAATCATAACAAAAATATTGATCCCTCACATCATAAAATATCAAACATTTGAGGCAAAAATGTGAATTTTTCTATGTCCGTTGGCCTTTCACCTCTTTCCTATTTTCTCCACTTATCAATGTGTCCCATCCCACTTTCTTTCTAGCAAACACTCCTGTTAGAACCCTTGCAGATTCTAAACTTGGGGTTGATCTCTTTAGGGGATCGGCCTCCTTGGAACTCTATAGGGGTTCCTCTCTCCAAGTTGCTGCTCAAAGGCTGCATAAAAGATTCATCTATTGCTTATGAAAAGAGGAGGAATACATGACTATTTATAGGGCTTCTAAACCCTAACTCCTAATAGGACTCCTACTCAAGACTCCTACTTCTAACCAACTCCTAATAGGACTCCTACTTAAGACTCCTATTCCTTTACAACTCCTAATTCTTAAGACTCCTATTCCTTTACAACTCCTAATTCTTCTTTAAGAAACAACCTCCTAACCCTAGCCGGCCTCTTTACCTCTTTAATAGGGGTCGGCTTAGGTAGGTTTTACATGAATGTCCCTCTCAATTAGGACTCTCCTAGCTAGAGTCCTAACAGACCCGCCCTCTTCAAATCAGCCTTGTCCTCGAGGCTGACGATTCTTGAATTCTGGGAATTTGATCTTCAAGTCGTCATAGTTCTCCCAAGTGGCATTTTTTGATAATAGGTTCGCCCACTGTATTAGCACTTCAGTAGTGGGTTGTCATCGTTGAGTCACAATTCGCCGATCAATAATAGCACTTGGTTGGGTCTGGAGTTCTCCTTGCGTAGTCATATTTGGTGGGTGGCTTTGGGCTATCTCCAAGCACCTATTTACAACTTTTATTTGGTCGTCGGTTTGTGGGTGATATGCCATACTCCTTTTCAATTTAATACCCTGCATATGGAATAACTTTGTCCAAAATCTGCTTGTGAAGATGCAAGTAAAATTTGTCACAAGCATAATGCATCCCTTATAGTGTAATTCTTTTGAGTCCCAATTGTAATGAGCCACGGAGCTTGGTGCTTCCTCCAATTTTTTTTTTTTTTTTATAATCGTACTAGTCTCTGAATCTTCCTGCCATTCTATCTTAATATCCTCAAGGAAGTCGCTAGTCGGAAGTGAAACGGTCGAAACTTCAGCTTGCTCGGGTAGCTGCGAAAGCGCATCTGCAAGAACATTCTCTTTCCCCTTTTTGTAAGTTGTTTCATAATCAAATCTAAGAAGTTTTGTTACCCATTTTTACTGCTCAGGGGATGATATCTTTCACTCCAAAAAGTACTTAAGGCTTTTTTGGTCGGTTTTAATTTGAAATCATCGACCAATCAAGTAGGGTCTCCATCGCGTTGCTGCGCGCACAATGGCGAGCATCTCCTTATCATATGTTGACTTATTTTGATAGGAGGGAGATAATGCCTTGCTAGTGTATGCGAGTGGTCGACCATCTTGCATGAGAATGACTCCAATTCTGACTCTAGATGTGTCGGCCTCAATAATGAAGGGTCGGTTGAAATCTGGTAGTGTTAGCACCGGCGTCGTCGTCATGGCTGCCTTAAGTTTGTCGAAGGCAGCGGAGGCTCTGTCAGACCATTGGAAGACATCTTTTTTCAGTAAGGAAGTAACTGGTGCACTAATCTCTCCATAGTTTTTCACGAACTTGCAGTAGTAGCCTGTTAAACCCAGAAAGCCATGTAGCAATTTTATGTTCCTCGGGGTCAGCCAGTTTTGCATTGCTCCAATTTTGAAGGGGTCTACTGCCACACCTTTCTCCGATATGATATGCCCAAGATATTCCACCTTCTTTTGAAGAAAGCAAAAATTCATAGTGGTTGTTGTGTGTTCAAAAGGTGGTTTTCGGTATGTCTTCTTCGCATACTCGTATTTGATGATACCCGGATCGAAGGTCCAGCTTTGTGAAGATTTGTGCTCCCTTAGCAACTCATCTACTACTGAAATAGGGTATTTATCCTTGATGGTTATGCCATTGAGAGCTCGGTAATCAACACATAATCGCCATATTCCATCCTTCTTTCGTATGAGGAGCACCGGTGAAGAGTAAGGGCTGCAACATGGTCGAATAACTCCTGTTTTGAGCATCTCTTTTACAATCCTTTCTATTTCATCCTTCTGGAGATGTGGATACTGATATGGCTGAGCATTTGCTGCAGATTTGCCTGGAAGAATCGTTATACAATGATCATGCCGACGGGTAAGAGGTAGGTTGCACGGTTCGTCAAATATATCTGAAAATTCAGCAAGCAAAGGAAGTAGATTTGGATCTTCAAATTTTGTTGGCTCTCCCTTAGTTTGCTGCTCAAGTTGTACCAAAAGGCCGCTGCATGCTTTATGCAAAACCTTCTTCATTTGTTGTGTGCAAATCGTCGTTATGTCGCCCTCACGTTTCCCGTTCAGTATCACCTGTTTCTCCTTACTGTAAAGTTTTATAATTAGTTGCATAAAATTCCAAGAAATATCACATAATGTCGTCAACCATTTAATTATGAGCATGGCCTCATGATCATCAAGAGGGAGAAGGAAGAAATATGCAATTATCTCTTGGTCCTGCAGCAATAGTTTCTCCTGCGGGCGCCTACGATCACAATTAAAAATCCGTCCGTCGACGACCTTAACGTCAAACCTGCTGCAATTCTCAATAGGTAAGGCTATCTGGATAGTAACCTTACTATTTAGAAAGTTATTAGAACTGCCCGTGTCGATGAGAACAGTGATCGGTTGTTGTTTGAGAAGGCCTCTAACTTTTATCGTTTGCGGGTTTGAGTAGCCGGCTAGTGCATGTACCGTAACTTCAGTCGGTTGTGGCTCTTCTTCTGCATCTTCTTCTTCATGTTCAAGGCTCTCTTCTGGATGTTCAATGACCTCTTCTTCTATTGGTTCAATCATAAGAAGTCTCCCTTTACTACAACGATGCTCACGGCTCCACGGCTCGTCACAATGCCAACATAACCCCTTCGCATATCGCTCCCGAAGCTCTTCTCTTGTTGACCTCTTTGGTGTAGGGACTTGGTCGATAGTAGGGGGGGCTGAGGGCTTCAATATTACTGGTTGAGGAGTGACCCTAGTCCTCCGAGCTTCATGGTTCAATTGCTCCTCTTGATGTCGTGCGAAAGAGATGGCTGCCATAAGTGTATACGGTTGTCGCGCTTTAACTTCTCCTCGGATCTCCGGCTTCAAGCCCTCAATGATGGTCCTCAATAGCTGTTTTTGAGATCAATCACGAGTTTTATTAGATAACCTTTCAAACCTGGTTTGGTACTCCTGAATGGTGGAGGTTTGTCGGATCTTTGCTAGTTGTTCGTCAATATTCTCATAATCGGTTGGTCTGAAGCGAATCAGCAGTCCTTCTTTGAATTGTCGCCATGAAAGGACTCCTTAAGTATGTTCAAACCAGTCAAACCACTGTATAGCATCCCCTTCAAGATGTATAGCTGCAATTTTCACTATAGATACATCCGCGGTTTTGTGGTACCGAAAATATCGCTCCGCGCGCGAGATCCAACCAATCGGGTCTCCTTCTTCCCATCTAGGGAAGTCCACTCTCATGCATGGATAGTTGGGGTCAGTCATATAGCCTCCCCTCCCTTGGAAGTCATCTATTCGGGCTTGGTGTGATTGGGCAAAGCTCTCTCCTTGATATGATTTCTTCGGGCTTAGTGGTCGGCCCAATTTGAGTTCGGTAAAGAGCATCCGAATCTTATCCTCCATTCGCACCTCCAAGGCTTCGAATTTAGCATTGATTGCCTCTTTAGATGCCATAGTATATGCCCCCAAATCTCTCTTTTGTTGTTGGGTTAAAGGCATGTATAGGATGAGAGAAGTGATGGTTGAAAGGGTTGGTGGATTGGTGGATGTAGGCTGCGGTTTAGGCTTTTTTTGTGGCTATTTTGGGTGCAGTTTGAGGGTGTGGTTTGGTAGAGTTTTAGGGCTGTGGATGAAAGTTTTGGATCTGTGATAGATGGTAGTAAAGGTTTGACAGAAATCCGTGGAAGTTGCAGCAAGTATGTGCTGTCTTGTAAGAGTAGAATTATCGTCGAAGAAACAACGGTTTCTCGACGTAATTTCCACCAAAAACTTGAGAGAATTTAGGAAGGAATTGATAGAAAAATCACAGTTTATATGACAGCAAGGATATCTAATTTAATCAAGAAAATTTCGGCAATATAACAGCAAGGAAATTGGTGCAAGTTGCGATTGCAGAATTCTCGTCGAGAAATTTCAGCGGGTTACGATGAAAATTTGCAGCAACATAAAATCGTTTTTAGAGATGAATTTCTTAATAGATCAATCTTAGATGGAAGCCAAGATGATCTATGAAGTGTATAAGAAATTTCATTCAAAAAAGATTGCAAATAGATGGGTTAAGGTAACAATATGCAGCTGAAATTTTCTGCAGCATAGATTTTCAAGTGCAGCAGATTGGACATAAAAGATCAGTAGATTATATTGAGAATTTTTCAATGAAACCAAAGGGAAATCCACTGTTAGGAAGTGTCAAAGATGTCATAAAAATTTCGTAGAAATTTGGATAGAAAAAGCACAGTAGCAAGATCAAACAGATGGTGCTATGCGGCTTGAATTCTGCAATTCAAGTGCAGCAGATTGGACATAAAAGATCAGTAGTTTATATTGAGAATTTTTTGATGAAACCAAAGGGAAATCCACTGCTAGGAAGTGTCAAAGATGTCATAAAAATTTCGTAGAAATTTGGATAGAAAAAGCACAGTAGCAAGATCAAACAGATGGTGCTATGCGGCTGGAATTTTGCAATGTATCTTTCATCGTAGAGATGAAAACTTTGTGACGAAAAGTTTATGCAGCAATATAGGAACAATTTTTTTTTTTTTTGGATTTTCGAATAAGGATAACTAAATTGCAACAGCAGTAAGGTAGGAAACCAGAACCTGTTGCAATTTACGGGGAGATCAAAGGATGATCCGCGGTGGTGGAGATGATGGCGGAATTCGGTGACGATCTTTTAAGCAATTGTGGGAATTGCTTTGGGAGGTTGTGGAGGGTTGATGGATGGCAGTGGAAGGGCAGCGAGATGCCAAGAACGCTGCTCTGATACCAGGTGTTAGAACCCTTGCAGATTCTAAACTTGGGGTTGATCTCTTTAGGGGATCGGCCTCCTTGGAACTCTATAGGGGTTCCTCCCTCCAAGTTGCTGCTCAAAGGCTGCATAAAAGATTTATCTATTGCTTATGAAAAGAGGAGGAATACATGACTATTTATAGGGCTTCTAAACCCTAACTCCTAATAGGACTCCTACTCAAGACTCCTACTTCTAACCAACTCCTAATAGGACTCCTACTTAAGACTTCTATTCCTTTACAACTCCTAATTCTTAAGACTCCTATTCCTTTACAACTCCTAATTCTTCTTTAAGAAACAACCTCCTAACCCTAGCCGGCCTCTTTACCTCTTTAATAGGGGTCGGCTTAGGTAGGTTTTACATGAATGTCCCTCTCAATTAGGACTCTCCTAGCTAGAGTCCTAACAACTCCCTCACTCCCTATAATTCTAACAGAGTAACAGACAACATTATCATACATATACTATATGAAGGTTTGTCTTACTGGTCTGTACCGGTGTATCGACTAGCTATTAGTATGATACGTACCTTGGTGTATCGATGTACTGTATGTCAATACACCGGGGCATACCGACGATATGGTAAAATTGCCGAAAATAGCTTAATGGTACCATCTAGTATAGGGCGATCTACGTACTGGTCCCCTATCGAATCGGTATGTATCGCCCTTATCGGGTGGTATATCTCGATACGACGAACCCTGTATTATATGGCCTCAACATAATTATCGGATATACCATTATTTTATAAAAGCCACATAGTGAATCTCTAGTTGCTCTATAAACACACTTTTTAAATTGATAAAAATCATATGAAAATATTTCTCCTTTTTGTACTTTTTCCATTAATTGACTTAATAGTAAATAGCTTATGTTGTTGATCTTCAAGGCAGACAACCAAATTAACTTTTGGAAATATTCTTATACTACTGTTGCATAAATTAGCAGCACGAAAATATTAAATTTGCGAAATGGAAAAATTGCATGAATAATTTTTTGAGACCTGGGAGATGCTGACAATATAATCTTAAACTTTTTTTACTAAAATGCCAATGAAATTCATCTAAACTTCAAGCTGTCAACATCATCTGAAACTTCTTTTTTATTCAATCCCATTGAAATTCATCTGAACTTCAACTCGACATACATAGAATCATGCCTGCTCGACATCAAATTTTGATGGCATTGGAATTTTATCGAGTGACAGAGCTTTATTGGTTGGTCTATAATTTCAAGTTTTTGGGGACAAAGACATGTTGTGATCTTGCTTTTAATTGGTTGATGACTTTTGGACTCCTCAAAAAGTTCAAAGGACTGTTTCTTATAATTTTTCATCACTATTATTGGAACTCTATTTATTGTGTGAAAGCCAGAATGAGCTTACATTGAGTTGAAATTTGAAGGGCTGATATCTTGCCATTTGATTGACGAAATGAAGAATATCTGAATAGCGGACCAGCCACTAGAATGGTCTGTAAAGGGGTATATAACATCTGGTTTGGATTTGCACAACAGGATTGTACTATGCTGAAATTTTCAGGGTGATATTGCCCATCCTCGGGGTGATCTTACGCAGTTAGGTGCTGAATTTTATATCTTTTTCCTTCACCAGGAATGTTCTTGAAAGTTGTTCTGGTAAGAGGACTGGGAGGGGTTTGCTTTAGTTGTTGTTTTTCTTTGATCTTCTCTCAATTTATGACGAATCCCTAGAATGTAGCCTCTAATTCATCAATTGTGGACTTTTTTTCTCAAAAAAGTAAAAGAATGAATGAATTTGTGTAGTCTTCTATATCCTTGACCAGTCTAGCATATTACAGAAGCTTTGTCGGTGGTTCCGATTGTTGATAGCGGGCATTGGTTCAGTAGAGTCACCACTTGTGAGTTGCATAATGCCTATTGGCGAGGCATCTTGTAAATTTAGTAGCTGATACGATAAGTTGCTATATTTAGTGATCTTGGTAGCCATATTGGCTTTGACGAACATACTATTGAAGATCCAAAGCTGATCGAGGTGGATTTATAGTTTAGTTGTCGATAGGCTGTAATGTTGTCACTCATTGGTATCTATTTCCATCATATGGATGGTCGAGATATGAGCTACAGTAAGCTATCCACAACCGTCACAGAGGTTGTTTTAGGTCTGACATTATCATCAAGGAGGATCATGAGGTGTTAGAACTGAAATATATATCTTCTCCTTGACGTAGCACATCAGGATATAAATGCTCTCAAATTTATAAGTATTGTTCTTCTTCCCAGAGCTTGTGACGGACAGTTAGGATAGAACCTTTCATATGCTTTGAGAAGATTACTAGTACAATCCTTTGAACTTTGGATCTTCAATGATATATCAGTGGACAAGTTTAATCATTGTTGTAGTATTGGCATCTGATTTATCTTTGATGTTAGCTGACCGCTCTGGAAGGGGTTTCCAGCTGATAATTGCTATATGGATCATTTTCATACCTACAGGATTACAGTCATTGATATCGGGGCAACCATGTAGGAGAACTAACTGAATAATGGGGCAATCATGTAGCAGAACTAAGTTGATGTATCAGTGGATATGTTTTTAAGTAGTGTCATGTTAGTCAACTTAGAGAACCATTTAGCAGAACTGACCGACTTTTGGTTGTTGTAATCATCCCAAGTAATCCTTCCTATTTCTTGCAGGTACTTCTTCATGAAGGTGGGACGCTCCTTGTCTGTCTTAACTCGGTTCGTGCCCTCAACAACCCAACATGGTCCTGGAAAGAGGATCTTCGGCAAGCACTGTATCAACTAAAAAAGGTTTTAGTCGATCTTACAAAATGGAGGCCGTCCTGGAACAGTACTATTCAACCATCGGCCGTGTAAAATCTGTAGAATGAGTGTCTCTAGAATTAAATTGGAGAGCAAGTTTTCATAGTTTTTGGCATATAATCTGTCATCCTTACGGTGTCCACCATATCGTGGAACTCGTTGGCATCCTTCAATGTAATAGCTTAAAAGCCCTGTGCCTTGTCATCTCCAACAACAAGGACAATCTTCGCATCTGTGAATTGACTTTTTACTGCCCAATTCTTAATGAACTAGACGTGTGTTACAAATAGGACGACTGTAACTTGTCTTGCTGATTGACTCTCGTGTTAAAAGACTGAAGGGCAAATAAAACTAGTGAGTTCTCTGTGGAAGCTCACTCTTTTTGTGCTTTTGTAAAGAAAGGACAAAAGTCTTTTCTTTTCTATTTCAATCTCATCGAATTGAATCAATGTATTAAATTGCATCAGTTCAATTTAATTGAACATTTATTAAATTGAAAGATGTGTTCTTCATTAAATAATATGATATGATTTCTTAGGCATCAGATACATCAAATGAGGAACTAACTGTTAGAAAACTCTCACTTTTGCATAGTATCAATTATCGAACTAATTGTTAGAACTAATTCTTAGGCATCTTGTGGTTTTTTGAGGGGTGAATTTTCGAAAAAGCCTCCATCTCTTAGTTTTTCTCGAGAAGCATCTTTCATTTTCAAAAATCTCAGACATCACCTTTTTTTTTTTACTAATACGTAAAATATATATCCATAGCCGTTTACATTTTTTTTAATCTTTTTCTCTCATTTTTCTTGTGGATCGATCTACAGGTGAATCAGTCTAATTATAATATTTTCAGTAATATTAGACACTAAAACATAGTAAAAAAAAAAACTATATTATAGTAAGTTTTCTAGAATTACTGAAAACAAAAATATTATATTACAATATTTTGTATTGCATTATTTTCTATTATTATTGAAAAATACTATAATGTAGTGTAAAAACATTGTAAACATAATATTTTTATATAATTTATACAAAAAGAATATTATGTTATAATATTTTTATACTATATGTTATAGTATTTTTTGGGTATTGTTGAAAACATCATAACACACCATCTAAAAACACTAAAAAACTAGATTGGTCCATAGAAAAAGAGAGGAAATAAATATTACACAAAAGAAAGATGTGTTATTTGAGAATTCTAGAAACGATAGATATGATTCTCGGGAAAAATCTAAATATTTTTTTCTTTTGAAACTTGACTCAAGAATTCTATTCAAAAACTTTTTAATATTCCGAAACCTCCTCTATAAATGGATGTAAATATTTTTTTTTCTTCTCTTCTCTTCTCTCGGAGTAACGTCGAAATAGCATCGAATCGTAGAGTAGAGGGACAACAAACGATATCGAGGGAGCATCGAGCGATGAGTAGCACTAAGTTCGGACGATGCGACAATGATTCCGACATAAGGAATTATGAAAAAAAAAAAAGATTGATAATTAAGGAACTATAAATAATAAATTTATATTATATATATATTTTAAAGATTACCCACAGCAAAGGTTTCCAGTAAACATGGAACGTTGTCCAGCTTCTTGAGAGGTGTACGAAATTGTCTTCGACTCACTACAGAAAATAATAAATTATCATTTAATTATTATAGAAAAAGAAACTTGTTTCCCAAGACTGCTGGAAATTTCAACCGCGGAAAACTAACGATATGAGTCTGGTTTGTTGGAGAGGCGCTGCAGCAGCGCGATGAGTTTTTTGGCCGGGCGTTTGGCCGCCACCGAGGGGGCTTATTTCCTCCACGAGTCGAAGAACGCCGTCGGGCGTCTCGCCCAGAAGCTTCCGCCGCCGCCGCCGCCCTCAGCTTCCGCCGATGGCGTTAAGGCCTTGACGGATGACGCCGTCGGGACCGCCGACGTTCTCCCGGAGATCCTCCGTCACTCCCTCCCCATCAAGGGAGCGGCGGTACCAGAACCATCCTCCCTCTCGTTCTCCTCCAGATGGCTCGTCCATAGCTCGTCCTCCTCTTCCGCCCCTGTTCCATCGGATCCTCACAATCCCCTCCGGTCTTACATTTCTTTGCCGCAGGCCACCTTCGGACCTAAAAGGTATGCTCTCTCCTCTTTTAGAACAATTGCACTTCTTGATTCTATTTACATCTGTGCTTAATTTTGTAGAGTCGACATTGCATACTTTTTTAGGTTTTCTTGGATAATTTTGTCAATTAATTGGTGATCGACCATTTACATCTGCGCCACATCTTGATAACCTCGAGATGATATTACCACTTGTTTGTGCCATATGTCTCAAAGTTATTTCTGCCACAAGATGATACGACCGGAAGTGGTTCTGTTCTAGTTTTATATTATAGCTGTTAGCTGAGATGATAGCTTTGTGAACGCAGGGTTTAGCTCATGTCTGCTGTTGATTATTGTTAATACAGATGGCAAGTGCCACTTGAGCAACTAAACATTTCAGCATCTACCGCAAACGACTTGAGGCATGATAGATATTCACCTGCTGACTCAAAGAAGATAAAGGCTGCATTAGTGGGTTACTCACAGAGTAATTTCCTCATCCCTTTCACATATGACATTCTAGGAGATACTAATTTTACTGTGTTTTGTTTTTTAGATTTATAATATTGAGAAAAATTGTAAAATCATTTGATGAAGATTTCTGCTTTTATTTATAGAACTTATGGAATATGCTTGATTCAGTAATGACATTGATCTAGTTTGGTTAGGTTGAGTCGAGTTCATATTCCATTAGTTTTATGTTCTTGATAGCCATGGCCAAATGTGTTTTTCAATTTCCTGAGTATTTTTCGTTTTGGTTATGAGCGTATATTAAGAAGGATATTCTGATAATATTATACTTTATTCTTGTTAACTTGGGCTACCTAGACATCCATATGCGCAAAAGGGTATCTATAGGCCGTGGTTCAGGAAGGATTCTCTATATGATAATAAGATCTTATTAAATGCACTAAGAGAGAGAGAGAGAGAGAGAGAGAGAGTTAAATTAGAGCAATGAAGCTTTTGAGAGTCTGTCAATTTCCAAGACTTGAAAACAATTTAAAGAGAAGAACAACAAAGAAAGGGTAAGGTACAACATTTTTTATAGTGGTTCTGTCCACGACCGATGTCCACTAAATCTCTATATTGGCAACCAAAGATCGGCTACCCTTTCGAGCTTTCTCCTTTTCATGAATTGGGAATGAACCTTTACAATTCAAATTTGTCTCACGACTTCTTAACAAAGTTTTGCACTCTCTTATCTCTTTTTCTCCTGTAAGAACAATCTCACAAGATTCAATGAGAGACGAAGAGCTAGTTAAATCAATCAAAAGATTAAAAACCTTGAAGAACTTAAGAATTTGTTAGAAAGAAGGCTTTTAAACACAAATTTACTGGCTTCTCTTTTAAACCACTACCACAATTCACCTAGCTGGTGGGGTATTTATTGGAAATTCCATGTATCTTAAATAACCTCAAATAACCCATCAACAATTATATCTGTTGATTGTTAGAGTGTCGATGGCTATCTGGAGGTGCCATCACTAAAAGGGCATTATGTCACAGAGTTGGTTGTAATTGCCTTAGTAGTGTGGAACCTTAGTGAAACCTACTCGCAAAAGGTTAGCTAAGTTGCAACCTCTTGCAGGGCTAGCAGACTTGCAAGATATAAAACAATTAGTGGTTAAGCAATTATCAGGCCACTGTTGCTTTGCAAAGGCATTTCGAATCAGATTGAACAAGCAATGAAGCACTTAAGAACTTTGTTGGCACAAAAGAGTCACACACAAGTTTCAAATGACAGCACACAAGGGGTCGTGGGGAGTTGGACAAGGCCCAACAGTCAACTAGCATTCAAAGCTCTACAACTATGTACCGACTAAAATGTTTGGCCACCTTAATATTACCCGGGGAACACATCCCCTTAGGTGCCACCCGATGGGGTTCCAAGGGGCTCAGATAGCTGATGTCTCGTTGCCATGTGCTCTCAAGGGAAATCCTTCCATGATCCTTCCATGGCATGGGGTCTTTGCTGTTGTTGTTGCTCGGTTGTCACCTTGTGCAACTATCAATAGATAGAACAGCTCATGTACTATTTATAAAGCTGTGGGGCCCAAACTACAGGAAAAATAAGACTGACAGGCTACCACAGACTTCACTAGTTACAACAATACAAGGAAAATGACAGATAAATTGATTAACTGCTTGCACAATGAAGTTGTGGTTCTTGTGCTTATTTTGGTTCACATAAAGCTATGTGAAGCTTGCACGCTTGTTTTCATGCTATTTGAAGCTTATTGAGGTTCAGATTGTAGCTCTCTCCCGAGCAGCTGTCAACTTGTCATGCTACAAGCTTGCATTCCATAGTCGTAAGCTTGTATTCTTATTTAATTGAGGCTAGATCTATACATTTCTAGCATAGGTCTACTTGAATCTAGGTCAAACTTGCATGTATTCAGCCTGATCAGTGTGGAATATTAAATCAGATATTTGCACTTATTATATCTACTTGAATTTGGACTGGATATATATGAATGCTCAGATCTTGCATCCTTTGGTCCCTGACTTGCATTTCTCGTACAGTTGAAGCAGTAGTAAGCTTAATTGACATAGTGGCTGGTAACAGAAGTAAATTTAATGACCAATTTGCCATGACTATTGCTAGTTTGATTCAGTTACAGCATAGTCTATCAATATCAATATCAAATGTCATGGGAGCAGTATCATTTGTGGGTTTGTCAAGATTGTTCTCCATTCATGCGAGATTGTGGACCTAGACCCACCTACTAGGTAACACAACATTTGTCTTAGTGGTAGTGGGCACTTCACTAAAATAGGGTATGACTTGTATACACGTTTTGACGTATATTTGTGATGATACATAATACATGTACAATGTCATATGCAAGCTTCATTTATTTTTAAATTTATTACATATATATTTCTTACATCATATTTCTTACATAATAGTTCTTAAAAATATTTTTTGATTTATCAGCAAGACAAAAATAAAAAATAGGATTAGTAGGGTTTTAAGGTTCCGAAATTGGTATTTGTTATTCTGGATGATACTGGACCATACCTTACACTCACCAAATTCTGATACTATTATCGTTTCTTTTAGATTGATGTCCGGTATCAGTACCAAATCAAGATTATAAACCTTAGCATGAACTTGTGGAGTAACCACTAATGATCTAAACTTAATGATGTCCACCGTAACAGACAAATAGGATAGTGTTAGGAATAACATTTATATGAGGCATGCTTATGAGTTTGGTAAAAAGAAAGTAATTTGACATTCAATTTTTTTCTTTTGAGTAGACAACGTAACATACTATCACAGTATCACTCTTGTCTTTAGGTTTTTAGTACTTTCCTATTGGCAGTGGTAGAAATTTGTTCTAAATTTATTCTTTTACAAATATTGCATATGAAAATTTACCAGTTTGATGTGTATCCTATGTAGTTGGAAAAGCATTTGCTGTTGCTACATCAATAGTTTTTGGTGGTGCTACGATTCTACTGGCTTATGCAGCTAATAGTCTACAGTTGCACAGTGTAAGTTTTCATGCACGGTTGCATTAACTGCAATGCCCTCTTAGCATTTGTTTTCTTGTCTACAAACATTTTTGAGTAAGGGCCATGTACTTGGCAAGCATGATATATCTTCCATCATTAAGATTGTTATTTTGAAAAAAAGGATGTTGGTTGTCTTATTTCGTATATTCGATAGTATACTATATGAGAAGTAATTTTAGTATTCTAATTTGTTAGGATCCAAAGCCCTTTAACATAATTGATATTATAATTCTCTTTTTGGATTGTAGACCGCATACTAGCTCATAGATTTGATTAAGAAAATGAAACAAAGGATGAGCTTTGAAGCAAGAATGAAAAATAGAAAAGAGAAAAAAGAGAAGTGAACATATAAAGTGGATATAAATAGCACATTGTCTCATTTTTTTCTAAATACACCAACATAAGGAGATGGACACATCAAAATTGAATTTTATATAGTTTTAAATAATTTTCAGGCCACTAATAATTTAGCATGTAATATTTAGCTTTTATGGAACGTACATCCAGATAAATTTTGTAATATCCTGATTTGGATTGAGTGTGGGCTAAATTTTAATTCTTATACGAGTTATACCCAATGCTCATTTTATGAGTAGTCCATTTTGGGTGAATAGCTTATATGGTCTGATGCTTGAGTTGTAACAAATATGATGTCAAACTGACAGTCACTCTTGTGATGAAAATATGCTCAGGTCAATCTAGAGTTCTACTAGACCTATCCCAAGCTTGAACTTACCACGATTGGACCATCTTGAAGATATAGGACCTTATTGAAAATGTTGATTTATGATGACTTGATTTGCATCTTTAATTCAAGTGACCTAAGGACACCAAATCAATATTCAAGTTAAAACTTAGCCAAGATTCAAATCAAGACCTAGATGATTCCCAATGAACTCTCTTGCATAAGGGGATTCTTGGTCCTAGTCGGATTAGGAATATTATTGCATTTTCATCACATCTTCAAAAGCAGTTCTCGAAGACCTAAACTTTTAATTAGACTTAAATTAGTGTCCAAAAGCCCTAACATGAGCGTAGTATAGGTTATAAATTATAATAACTATTTTCCTAATTAGAGTCATATTCTAAGAGCTATGGAGTCCTATAACATGGGGATTTTTGTTAATGTGTAAAACTTTCCATCACTCATCTTTTATGATTGTTAGTCCTATTAAGTCCTACTTTGTTTAAAAATAAGAAGGGGTAGGATGACAATCTAACACAAAGGCCGTGTATCCTCAAAGGCATCATATCCTATCAATTGTTAGCAACGTTACTTCCTTACTAGTTATCTCCAACTCTCTTCCGTTTGTCTCCTCCTACATCTTATCTTCCTCCTTTCTTTTTTCATCTTTTCTCTTGAAACACAGAGGATGCCTTCTGTCGAAGAAAGAAGACCATCGGTAAATGAGTAAATATTTTATCAATTTGATATCAAAGCTAGTATTTGAAATCAGATACAGATTAGGTATTGTAACCAATTCAAAGACTTGGTTAAAATTTCTAGGTTCCAACTACTATTCGAATATATTCCGTAGAACCTGATGAAGTCTAATCAAGCGGGGACTTTTTAATCAATAGTTAATCAAGTTAGAGTCGTATTCACTTTATTTTAGCCCAATCCAGTGGTTTTTCACCTCTCAAGTTGCTCTTACAAGCAATAAACATCAGGGTTCTATAGAAGTTATTGAAATATTCTGAATAATCCCACATTGGAAGTGGGCAAGATTAAGATTAGTTTATAAGGGTTTGATGAGTGTATTACTATCAATTTCAACTTAAATATTTTGATCAGTGGTTTGGGCCACACAAAGTTGATAGGTTAGTTAACCCATCAGGCCCGGGTCATGACAATTATACCTTTTATATTTGACTTCATCTTTCTTTTAAGTTATTCTAAATATGTAAAAATGATCTTCCAAAGTCATTGCCGTTAATCTCTGCTATATGCCACTACAATGATGACTGAGATGTTTGTTGATACACCATGCTTTTGTGTTTGTATATCCATCAACGTATCTGGTGAGCTCTCTCATTCATCTCAGTTTTGATAAACTGAGATTCTTTTGTAGGATCTATACTGCAATAGGAAGCTGAATGATAATCATTCAGCTTTTTGCTGATAGAAATTCATCTCATTATAATAACTCTGAGCACATGCTTAATGGATTTAATCTTAAGACACTGCACAACATGATGCTTCTAATGTCATCATCTTTCTTGATCATGTTAAACCAATTTACTTTGATTGTCTATCAAAATGGATAGTTATCCATTGCGAATGGCCTTAACAACTTTATGATGTTTTTCTTTAAGATTGATGATATAAAGACTAAAGGAAGAGATCTAATCCAGCCAGGAGCTGATATGGTGAAGGAGCAGATGGGTCCATTACGCATTTGGGTAAGTGAGTTGGTTAATTTTCTTTTCCAAAAGTTATTTTGTGTCCTTTATATCATAAGTATTCGAACCAAACCAGTAATGATATGGCCAAACTTCAGTCTTTAGGTCAGTGCTCAGAATAATGGGTATCAATCAGACCAGGTTAATAAAATATAAAAACAGCATCCCCAGAGGACGAGCCTCCCTCTAATGTGGAGGGTGTACCCCTGACCGGTGGGATTTAATAAAATATATTGAAGATAAATAATATTTTTAATTTTCTCTTCTCTTCTCTTCCTTTTTATTTTTTTTGGCTGTCTTCTTGTTTTCTCTTTTTCTGTCATCTTCCCTTCCCTCCTTTTCCTTCCTTTAAGCTGCTTCTCATTTTCTTGCTAATTATTTCTTCTTTCTCCTTTTTCTTCTACTTATCCTCCTCTTATACTTCCATTATTCTCCATTTTTATCTTTCGCTTTTGCTCCTGTCTTGGATGCTTCCCTCCTCTATTTCGTTTTTCCATTCCCCCTCTTCCTATTCTCTCGAGATGACTGCATTGCATAGGTTATGTGGTCTCTGTGAGTGTCATCGTTAATATGAAATACATAGAGCGAACTATATATATGCAATCCTTAAAACTAAAAGGTATGAGAATCCCCTTATATATCAATATATGGTTTACATTCTCTCTAAATTATTGCCTATGCCATTATTATCATTTTAGTATAAACATAATCCACACAAGTGCTACTTGGTTTAATCTTTACCAAATTCTTGTATCTAAACTCACTTAAATTATTTTGTAGATAAATCATTTCAAAAATAACATTTTATTTGCCTTCCAAAAAAATAAACTTGATAACTTACTTTTTTTTATATTTAATTAAATGTTAAATATTTTGACATAAACTTGTATACTGCTACTTATCCTATATGCATTAGGTGGTACACTTACAACTTTGAGAGCATTGACAAAAATCAAAATCTCAGTTATTCACTGTCATGATTTTGAATTTTAGCTACTAATCAACTTTCCTGCAAATTACAGGCGGAGAAAATGTCGAGAAAATGGCATCGTGAAGTTGACGGTGAAGCTAAAGAGAAGACCATCATCAAGGAGCTCGCTAGAACTTTGGGGTCTAGAACGTCTAATTGATGCATTTGGATCATTGTCTTGGGCGATGTACTCTCGGACTCCGTATGGACCGTAACATGTAACCACCTGTGATATAATGTCACCCATGATGTAATCTATATACAATATTTTATGTCGCTGCTTGTGCTTGTGAGGTAGAATTTTGATTAGGACAAGTTAACCTACAGTTCACGGAAAGTCGCATTCGGATGCATGCTATAGTTCACAAGGCGTTTTGTTCTGCTTTTTCTGGTTGATGCAACATTTACCCCATCTGTCTGTGTGGTTTGGTACCTTTTCCGAGAGGAATACGAAATAAGAAACTCACGGGGCGCATTGATGAACCGTTCCATCTGAAAATTTATGTATTGGAACGATCGATAAAAAAAAATTGTAATCCACCAAAACATGTATTTTTTTAATATGACAAAAAGTGTTTTCAGGTTGCTTATTTTTTTTAATAATAAAAAAAAACTCATCCAATTGAATTAACATATTGAATTGGACCGATTTAACCTAACTCAGTAAATTATACCGATCCAAAAAGAATGATAACTAACAAAATTATTAATATTAATATTAATTCATTTATAATAATAATAATTATTAATCTTAAAATAATCTTCATCTTTCTTTTTATCTTTTTCTAATCCGTTGGGCTATTAGTTTCCGGTCACTCGAACGGACAGGCCGACGTAGCATTTGCGTACGACTTCGTATACTGATAGTGTCGTGGCAGGACTGGCGGTGCGAGCCAGGTGTTTCGCTTTTTCCTGTTTTTGACGGGGACTGCTCCACTCATATCCCACTCATTCGGGTCGCCAAATTTCACTTTTTTTTAGTGCAAGTGTCATTGGCGTGACATATTATTCAGTGGCCGATTTAAAGCACAGAGTCTTATTTTTTTCTATTTACCCGCATCGTAGCAATGTTTTGCCTTCCGCGGAGAATTTACCTGCTCTCTAATAGGATCAGAGGCAATGGGACCCACCTGACACAGGAAGAGTATCGCGTCCGTCACGATTGGGTACGAGACGTTTGTGGGCACGCACAGAGGAGGAGCATTATTGTTGTTCTTGAAGATCGGAGTACATCTTGTTTCCGTCGTGTAAAGGCAGGCTTCTTCCGATCCGGTGATAGCACTGGCCGTCGTGGACGCGATGGCGATGGCGATGGCGATCCCGATCCCGCATCGGCAGTTGTTCATCGACGGCGAGTGGAGTGAGCCCGTCCGAGGCAAGCGTTTGCCAATAATCAACCCCGCCACCGAGGAGTCTATCGGTAGATGTTCCCTTTTCTTTGTATTACCGTTCCGTTTGGGTTCGCTTCTTGGTTATTCTTTGTCTGTCTTAGTTCATGCGAGGATTACTTCGACCCCTTTGATATTGATCGGCGTTAGGAAAAGGGTTTTATTGTTGTTTGTTTTTGTTAAGGGGATATTCCGGCAGCCACCGTGGAGGATGTGGAACTGGCGGTTGCAGCCGCCCGGAGGGCGCTCACCCGGAATAAGGGTACGGACTGGGCCCGTGCCCCAGGCGCCGTACGTGCCAAGTACCTCCGAGCCATCGCTGCCAAGGTATCCTCGCCTTCGTATCTGTTAATTGTTGCTGGTCATTTTGTCTTCCTTCCTTTGACTCTTATTTTGGGCTAATTCGGTAGTTTGATGTCAGGACTAGTTTTAAGTTTTTGGATGAATCGCTGATTATTATCCTTTTCTCTAGGGCAAGATACTTGTATTGGTCTCTAGATCTGCTTGATCCCATCGTCTTTTTCTGTGGGTTCTTACCCTAGGTTAGAACATGGAAGTCGAATGCATCTTATAGGACCTTTACGATCCCTTTTTCATGAATCAGTGGGTATCCATCAGTGAACCTCCTCAAAGCATTTTCTGCATTCCACTTGGTTGCATGCCTTATTCTGTCATTACGATGAAAGATTGGTGCTAACTCCATTCATCACTTGAATCTTCTGTTTTCTACATTTCACTCTCAGAGAGATTTAGCAATCCATTTGAAAAGAGTTTCGTGGTATGTACTCTGGTACCAGAAGGGGGGAAGAGATGGAGAATAATAGGGGAGCGGAGGAGAAGAGGAAGAAGAGGAGAGGAGTATCATTGGTGGGCTGGAGGTTGTGGGCGGCAGACGGCATGACCTCTTCATACGAGAGAGAGGCTCAGGGCAGTATTTGGGGGTTGGCACAGGGTTTTAAGGGTTTTCTTTAACTTCAAATATAAAAGAAGAACTACAGTTATATCGAGTGGTAAGTCCTATTACCACATGCTGAACTTGATATATTGGGCCATCCTTGTAGATATATACTATGAGTGAAGTCGGGTACGATCTGCAGGAGAATAAGTGCTGGTGTATCTAACATACTATAATCACTTTATCTTGGACTGCTTGGCTTGAAATTTGTTGTATAAGTTGGATCTTGTTTCATATTTTTGTTGAACAAGGAGTGCTAGTAAGACTAGTCATCATATCATGTGAGAAACAGTGCCTGATGATCCATAAGTGGCTTCTTGTGAGACGAATATCAACTGATTGAGTTTTGATAGAGAAACTACATAATAAATCACAAGGTTCGCAATACCGTACCGTATCGGTATTTCGACCTGGGCTCGGTACCGATACGGTACGATATACCGAGCTGTCACGACCTTAGCTGGAATTGCCTAAGGCGTGAGGCACCCTTGCGGCCAAAGACGCGAACTTAGCTTGCGTTGCCTAAGTCGCGAATCACCCTTGTGGCAAAGACGCGAACTTAGCTTGCGTTGCCTAAGTCGCGCTTCGCCCTTGCGATATTGCTCCGCAAGAATCAGCCCACTTGTAACCTCTCGCAGGTCCCGAAGGACCTGTAAAAGAGAAAGTTGGTTAGTTCGAAAGAACGAGCAACGGACAAGTCCCGAAGTCTCGCGAAAAGGGGAAGCTTTACAAGCAATTCAGCGAGCACCTTGCGTGCACAAGAGAAAAGAGGGAGAGGGAGAAAACAAGGCTTTAGAAGGATGAACGAACAGCTGCAAGCCCACAAACAACCGCTCACCTGGTCCCGGGCGCGAAGACAAGTTCCCGTAAAGGCCACGTGCGAACTTGCGAAAGAGAGTTCAACGCCCGATATATAACCGAAGCCCCATCCAGCCCTGTGCCACCCGGGGGGTTCAAAGGGGCTGAGATGGCTGACGTTTTGGTGAGCGGAGGCAGATCACCGCTACCCTCCCGCGGCACGCGAAAACGGAGCTGTTTTGGGGCTGTTTTGCTCGGTTCGGTGAGCGATCGCTTTGCAACGCTGCAGCTTGTTCGAACTTACATTTTTACAAGCAAAATGACCCAAAACCAAGAGAAAACATGCTGTCAAGCAGCTGTACATGCAGGTCTTAGCGACGAACGGTTCGTTGAATGGAGTTGTTGCGGGTGTGCGACGACCGTTCGTGACAGAGTGGTACACCCAGGTGTGCCGAGTACTACAGTGCTACCGTAGCACTGCTACAGTACACTGCTACAGTGCTATAGTGCACTACTACAGTGCACTCGGACCGGTACGTACCGCCCGTACCGGGCTGACACGGACTTAGCTGGTTTTGCCTAAGTCGTGCGGCACCCTTGCGTGTCCGTCCGCAAAGGTCAACCTCCCCGAAGCCTCCCATTGTCCCTTAGGACCACCAAAAGAGAGAACGGGTTAGAGAGAACGCCTCAATCGGGATTCACAAGCAAACATGTCCGAAAAACACTTCATAGACAATGCAAATTACAAACAGACTTTACAAGCTCTGAACAGTGGCACAACAAAGGGTAAAATGGTCCATTGCAGACCGAAAAGCTCTCGAACGTGTCCACATGACACAACCTTTATTTATAAGCCTAAAGAGGCCACCAACCCAACTAACATGGGACTATTAAGCCTTCGGCCGCCCCTCTACATGCTGTACAAGGCATGAACATGCCAAACGACACGGACATACACAAGCATTACATCAAACACCCTGTTTCGAAGTTTGTCCGTGACATTCTCCCCCACTTATCCCTTCGACGTCCTCGTCGAAGCCTTTGTGAACACTGCAACTCTTCGTCTTTGCTGAGTCTTCAATCTTCTACTCCAGCTGCAATGCGCCTCCTGGCTCCCAGTTGCTCTCCGCTGCTGTTTCTGAGTAGTCGAACCTTTGATCCGCCATGCTGCTTCAACTCGCCAATGACTCTGACTCTGGTGTGGGGTTGGCTGAGTTGTGTTGATCCTCATTGATTCCTGCGGATCTCCCAGATGAAGGAAAAGACCATCCTTACTGCGCCAGTCTCTCATAAATTCCACATGCTGCTCGAACTGGGTGGATGCTTGTTGGAGCTTTAACGAGCATCGTCTCGCAAACTTCTGAAGTTTTGGGTCCTTCCTCCACAAAATCTGCTCATTGACTCTTCTTTCAGTTAGTTGTCACATCTAAGTAGGTTCGCATCACTTCCGCTTTCGATTGGCATTTCGTTGGGAAATGAAGCGGACAATCTACTCTCAGTAGCACTGATCACCGTTGGTGAGGATTTGACAACTATTGTCTTCCGTTATCTTCGAAGGGTCTTTGAACTTGTGCAGAGCTCCTCTGCTGGATAGATAAGAGAATTGGGGTACTCGGTTTCGCCCATTCTCTTAAGAGTTGAGAAGGCAAAGGTTACTTGACTTCGCCCGCCTCCTCGAGGTTGTACTTCATGCATCGAGCTGGTTACTGGCCTTCGCCTGCTCTTTGCTCACACTTCTGAAGCACTTGAAGTGTTTACACTCCTTGCGTTGAGTTAGTTACTGTGATTCACCTTCTCAATGCCATTGAACTTCTGGAATGCAGGAAGTTTTCACCCCAACTTGGAGTAATTCTCTGATAGATGAGGTCGCCTCTGGGATTGTACCGTCTTCTCCATCAACCCTGCCGCCTACTCCACTGAGTAGCAAAGGTACAGCACCGCGTACTGCTTGCTTCGTTCCTTGGTCGTGCACTCTTGCATGACCCGAAGTCCTTCACTTACGACTATCTTGATGAGAAACTTGTTGACACCGGTCTTACGAAGTTCCTCGGCCTCTGCCCTTCAGCCTTGTCTCGGTACTTGGAGATTGCCTCTGCATGCTCCACCTCCTCGGCCCCTTTCACGACCAAACACTCTCCCTCCATGAGAGTAAGGGATCAATGACCTTCACGGAAGTCCCGCCTCTGCGGTACCATGGCGCTGCCATGCCCATGGCACTACTATCCGTCGCCTCGCATCTCCATCCCTTTTCTTCACAATCAGTAGATATGCCTCCATGACACTCCTCCGAGTCCACCTCCATTCTAACTGATTGCTTGATTTTGGGTAGCTAAGTCCCTCTGGACTCGTCGTCGCTTCCTCGCCCCTTTCGACCCCCTGCTTCAACACCTTTGTGTTCTCTAAGCAGTCTGTTTGGTCGATTGAAAGACAGACTGCAACTCCCATGCATGGCCTCTGCCATCACGTTGTAGGGTTTGCACCGATTCTGTTCTCCTTAGCTTCCTTGGTAGCAACGTTCGCTTACTCGGCCTTGTCCTCTGACTTGCCGGGCTCCCTTAAGCGAATATGAACTCTGGAGCAGTCCAACTCTCCAGCTGCTTCGATCATACCTCTGCATGATCAAGTCCCTCCCATGGAACTCACTGGTACTTGCATTCGAACTTTTCCCTTAGTGGAACACAGCCCCCATATGCTGATGACCAAGGTTTTCATCCGATGCAAAATTCGATGCACGCCCGGAAGACCCGCCTCTGCGGTATCATGACCTTCACTCCTTGAATCCATAGCCCTTCTTGCCGTCGTGTTGTTCACCGAAGTGGAGCTTCCAGTAGCTCCCGATCATACCTCCATATGATCTAGTCCCTCCCGGGACTAAGTCGTGTGTATCGCATTGCCACGAACTGTTCCACCACGATCCGCTGCACCATGTCGCCTCCTGGTGACATCTCAATTGCATTCTGATCCTTGTGGAATAAACTCGAATTGTGAACCCTCCATGTGTGGCCTCTGCCAATACATCGCAGGGTCTCCTCCACCTTCGATTTTGTTCGCTCCTTTGGCAATCGACCTTCATCCACCCACTCTTGGGTCACACCTAGATGAAGCACCGCTCTAGGACAATCCGTCGCCTAGTAGCTCCCGAAGTCCACCGACTTCACTGTAGTTTGTGCACCATTGTCTGGATCCTGGGCCTCTGCCCCTACCAGCACAATCTCCGCTGCGCACCGCTTCCTTCATGGCAACACTGTGGCATATTCTTCAAGAGTACCCGCCTCTGCGTCCTCTTGCCCCATGCTAAGGCCTTCTGAACCCAACTTCGCCTCCGCAAATTGAGTCGCCTTAGTTCCTCCATCAAATGCTCCTCCGAGATAAGGTGCATATGCCTAGAAGCTCCCTTCGTCTTTGGCACCATGCAAGATGAGTCCACTCCGTCAGAATGAAGGACCCATGGAACAACATGATCCTACTCTTGCCTCTACAAGAGTTCATGTCCTTGACCTCTGTCTAAGGAAAGCACTGTGCCTCTGCTCCATGTTTCAACTTCTCTGCTGGCTCCCTTCATGCGGCTTGGGTACTTCGTCAAGTTACACCCAAGTTGCTCTGCTCCTCGTTTTTTGCATTGAGTCGATGGTGGCCCTCGCGCCCACCATTCCACGGGTCAGCCCTCCCTTGATTCCGATCTCCATATTGACTCTAAGTGTGCCTTCATTTAAGTTGCTTCAGGTCGCTCCCCCACTTGATCTCGTAATGCATCCAACAATACATTCTCTCGAGCGAGATCATGCGACAACTCCTCGCTGCTTGCTCGGTCCATTGAGCTTCGTGGAGTTGTTGTTTGTGAGGTACTCCTCCTCAACATGTGAAGTCCGTCTCACATGATTCTCCCTCTGGAGAGCCGAGACTTATCCCTCCTGGATAACTGTCCCGTTGGAGCAACATCTCTCTTCGTTTCGGAGACCACCATCCCCTTGGACTACTCCGATCTGCTGAACAAACTGTGCATTGTTCTGCCTCTTGCAAACGCACTTGCTAGATTGCGCCTCCACGTCAATACAGCCACCGCTGCACCCCTTAAGGCCTAGCAACATGCTGAACTCGTTGCACACTTCAGCCTCCTCCGGACGTATCCTTCGCATGCCGAAGAGAAAGTTTCAATGCTCCATGGCACCGAGTCTCAACCGCCTTGGGATGGCCACGAACAATCCATCGTCCGCATACAAGCCCATGCATGAGTACCAAATTCTTCGAGTCAGCAATTCCCCTCACCTCTGTGAGCTTTGCACAACTCTTTCGGTCGCTGAGCAACTCATTCCACTTTGCATGGTCTCGTCCTTTTGCCAAGCGCCTCGCTTGCCTTGAGCACCATCAAGTAAAGTTGTCAACGTTGAGCCGTAGCTCAAACTCAGCCATCCCAACCTTTGTGCGCTCCGCATTCTTCCAAGCTTGCCTGTTCTCGTAGTGCCTCTCGCGCGAAGGGTTGGCCATTCCTCTGAATGCCAATGTCAGATGCCCGCTCCTCTGAGCGACTCTTTTCCCTACATCTCCATGCTCGTTTTCCCTCAAACGGTCGCGCGTGTGCTGACTGCCCTCAACGCAGCCCCGCTAGGTCCCCCACGTTTGCATGTCAAGTGTTTCTATGAGTGCTTGTCCCGCTCTGATACCATATGACACGGACTTAGCTGGTTTTGCCTAAGTCGTGCGGCACCCTTGCGTGTCCGTCCGCAAAGGTCAACCTCCCCGAAGCCTCCCATTGTCCCTTAGGACCACCAAAAGAGAGAACGGGTTAGAGAGAACGCCTCAATCGGGATCCACAAGCAAACATGTCCGAAAAACACTTCATAGACAAAGCAAATTACAAACAGACTTTACAAGCTCTGAACAGTGGCACAACAAAGGGTAAAATGGTCCATTACAGACCGAAAAGCTCTCGAACGTGTCCACATGACACAACCTTTATTTATAAGCCTAAAGAGGCCACCAACCCAACTAAAATGGGACTATTAAGCCTTCGGCCGCCCCTCTACATTCTGTACAAGGCAAGAACATGCCGAACGACACGGACATACATAAGCATTACATCAAACACCCTGTTTCGAAGTTTGTCCGTGACAGGGCGGTACAGTTCGGTACGACAGACCATGATAAATCATGATCTTCCATCCTATCAGTTTTCTGTTTGTTCTGTACCGTAAATCAGATGTATTTTATTGATCTCCTTTTTTTTTGTGTGGACCAGGGCAAGTTATGGTTGCTTATCCATCCAATAATGCTTCTTTACCATTTTTTCATGGATTAGCTGGTCCACATGGACTCTTGTCCATTATAAAAAGAAATGAGGTCCATATAGAAGACAATAGTGCCATAATGAGGAGAAAACAGATCAGTATACAAAGAGAGAATAGGTTCAATTATAAAGATAATATAGGTCTTCTTGTTTTACTATTTTCATGGTATGATTTGTTTTATTGAAACAATTTAAATAGCAGATAACAGACTTTTTAATTGATAAATATGAAAAGTTCATGTTGTAGGGTTGCCTTATTTTATATTTTATATTTAAAATTTCTAACTGTTTTAATCTAATGAAACTCAGATAATCGAGAAGAAATCTGAGCTGGCTTTATTGGAATCACTTGATTGTGGGAAGCCTCTGGATGAAGCGGCTTGGGACATGGTACATATGTTGGTATTCGGAATGTTGTTTATTTTCAATGATCCTTACATTTACTTCTTTCTGCTGTTTTCCAGGATGATGTTGCTGGTTGTTTTGAGTTTTATGCCGATCTTGCAGAAGCCTTAGATGCGAAACAAAGAGCTCCACTCTCTCTTCCTATGCAAACATTTAAGTGCTACATTCTGAGAGAACCTATTGGAGTTGTTGGGCTGATTACTCCTTGGTATCTTTCAAAACTTCCTAATACTTTCTGCACCTTTGACTGCTTTTAAACCTTTACAAGATTTGTGGGTGATTTGTTCTTTTAACTGCGGTCAGTTTGCAACACAGAAGAATTTAAGAGCGCTATATCGTGAGATTATAATATTTGTCCTATTTGTTGAAGCTGGAGTCTTAGAGTATTCATATTAACTTCATATAAGTTTAAGCAGCATGCAGATGCCATATTGTAGGTTGGATTTGATAGTCTCCTTAATGCTGAGTGCATATCTATGACCATTGTAATGCTAGTTTGACATTTGTCTCTTGCATAAAAAAGTGCTAGGTTGATTGTTTAATTTGTAATCTCAGACCTTCACCTATTGTGAAGGGACACTAAAAAAACTCGAGTACTATACCAGTCCTATTTTTTAAGTCATGATATTCTTGTGTGAATTGTAAATGGTTTGAACTGCAAGTGCTACTTCACAGTATCTGGCATCATCTTTCACAAACATCACAAGACTTTTGAGTAAGAACTAACCTATTAGATAACCATGCCATTATGCAATTCATTGTCAAATGGTCTGAAAAATCTCATCATTTGGATCTCAAAGTGCTTCAACTTCTAATATGGGGATGAAATAGCTTGTTGGAGGCCTGCAGTTCAGGTAGTTGCGGCACGGTTGAACCTAGACTTGGAATTTATGCATATTATGAAAAATAACATTAGCTAGATCACCTGTTTCATATATTACTGCCAAAATGTTCAATTATAACATTCGAAATCTTTCATATATTATTTTTTTTATTTTGATCATCCAATCCAACTTGAGGGACATTAGTAATCATAGCATATAAAATCTTTTCTCCTAGGACAAATTGTAAAACTATAATTCGATTCCCAAATCTCTTTCCTTCTGTAATATCATCCTTAAGATCCTTATCCACAACAATGCAAAATTGGTTAATCTTTTCAGTATACCAAATTTTAAATCGAGTGTCTATATATCTTTCTCCTATCCACTTAATCTCCTAGTTAGACTCATTTCCCAATACATCGTCATAGACTCCTAATTAGACTCAGACTCATTTCCCCATATTATTATAAAAATATGAAAATTTCTATATAATTAGTCATCTTTTTGGCTCAGGTTAAAGCTAATAAAGCGCGTCACAATAAATCCAATAAATACAGGAAAATAGAAAATGCATGTCTAGCACTTTTAGGCTCATCTTAGTCCTAACAAGGATTAGTTTCGTTGCTCTTTTGGGAGTTGTATTCCCTGCCATCTGTTCTCATAATTGGGAGTTGTGTTCCCTGCCATCTGTTGGGTGTTTTCACCAATGGAAAGAAGAGAGCTCTGATCACTGATTCTGCATGTTGTTACTTTGTAGTTGCAAATGAAGTTAGACCTGCTCTACAATTTAAGTTTCATAAATTGGCTACCTGCAATCTGCTTTGATGAGGGAGGATGATGATAATCTGTCATTAGGCCTTGAAGTACTGCCTTTTCCAATTTACATCTTAAGTCATCTCTTCACAAGTTTGACTTTTATTATGCAGTCCTCTACACTGCAGTTTTGGTGTGTCCATCTTATGCAACTGCTGCAGTAATTTTTAAGGGTTAATTATCATTTAAACCGAAATTCTGAATTTCACACGATACACCTTTTATGTGTGCTTAATGTGGTTACTTAGCATAACAGATAAAATTTTGACATGCTTCACCGTTTAATTCAAGGAACTATCCTCTATTGATGGCTGCATGGAAGGTTGCTCCTGCTTTGGCTGCTGGATGTACAGCTGTTTTGAAGCCCTCAGAACTATCTTCCGTGTAAGAAGTGGCTGTGTATTTTTTTGAACTAAATTTGACTTGGTTCATCTAAGAAGCTTTTTATCAGGACCTGTTTGGAGCTTGCTCGAGTCTGTAAAGAAGTAGCACTGCCACCTGGTGTGCTAAATGTTGTGACTGGTTTAGGTTCAGAAGCTGGTGCTCCTTTGGCATCTCATCCTCATGTGGATAAGGTTCAGCTAGGTTCTTAATGTTTATGGATTTTGAAAAACCTTCCATATTTATATGTTAGATTATTCAAGAAAATGATGATTAGACTTACACCTGGTCAACTTTGTTATGCAGGTTGCATTTACTGGAAGTACCGAAACTGGTAAAAAAATTATGACATCTGCTGCCCAAATGGTTAAGGTTTGTCTATTCTGGTAATCTGTATTTTCTTATTATTATATGTGTAGACATTCTCTTTAGCTGATTTGTAGAAAGGTTTGTTATTCATGGTTGTTCAGTTACATTAATATATAGGAATTGTGGAATTTCCTTTTTGTTGCTATTTGAATCTAATCTCTGTGGCCTTTATCAGCCTGTTTCATTGGAGCTAGGGGGTAAAAGTCCTATTATTGTGTTTGAAGATGTTGAGGTTGAAAAAGGTCTGTATCAAACTGCTAGACAGCTCAATTGAAATAACTGTTTTTCTTGACGCTCCCATAATCTATATTGAAGTATTTATCAATGGTCTAAGCATTCAGTAGTTGAAAGTGATTGTGCTCAATTGTCTCAAACGAAAACAGCTGTTGAGTGGACACTTTTTGGATGCTTTTGGACAAATGGTCAGATCTGCAGTGCAACTTCTCGCCTTCTTCTGCATGTAAGTGTATTCTCGAATTTTCATTATCAAAATATTATATAGTAATATCCATAGCCACTTTTTACTTGGAAAATATTATGATCTAAGATCTATCTTATTTGTTTTGTATTTACTATTTACACAATTCATAAGGCACTTTTATTCAGGGTCTGTCGTACCGAACCATACCGCCCGGTATGGGTTGTACGTACCGGTCTGACAGGTTGTCGGTACGCGGACCGCCTGTTACTGGTCCGAGTGCACTGTAGCAATGTAGCACTATACTGTAGCACTGTAGTAGTGCTACAGTACTCGGCACACCTGGGTGTACTGCTCGGGATACCGTACCGTACCGGTACCGAGCCCAGGTCGAAATACCGGTACGGTACGATATTGCAAACCTTGCTTTTATTTCTATGGATATTAAAGTTATGTTTCATATCTGGATATGTAACAATGACAGGAAACCATCGCAGAAGAATTTCTTCGGAAGCTTGTAACATGGGCCGAAAACATCAAAGTCTCAGATCCATTGGAAGAAGGTTGCAGGCTTGGTCCTGTGGTTAGTGAAGGACAGGTATAAGACATTTACAGATCAATTCCAAATTAACTGTGATTAGGATTTTTTTTCTGATTAAGTTACTACTTGGTCTAAACCATTAGCTAAAACTCTAAAAAGTAAACCACTTAACACGACAGCTTTTATGAGTTTTTGGATGCTGAATGCTTGAAAATTTTGTGGCTTATCAGAATTTTCTTTTGGATGAAACTCACCTTTGAAATTAAAAGTATTCTTTGTCGGTAGACTGCACAATATATTTATCTTTATCTTTGTGGGGAACCAGTAGGTAAAATTAGTTGATGAGTGTTTCATAGTGTTTGTCCTAACACTGCTACGCTGTTGTATTGCTTTGCAACTTCAAATGTTTATAGGACACTTAACCATTATATGATACTCTATCAGGTTGCAATTCAGAGCCCTGTTGATACTCCTTTTTGCCTCCCTCTCTTACTGTTTTAAGGTTTCCTACCCTTTGATATGTTTGCATTATGAAGGGAGGAATAAGGAATAGAGAAGAGTGTCCTGTGGTTTTGTACATTGTAACTGAATATTGTTTCTGTCTCCAAGTTTATTTACTAGATGTTTTAATTAAATTTAAAGGGGCAGTTTAAACTGGCAAGTCCTTCATGGACACTCTATTTCCTCTGCGCCATTTATCTTTGCAACTTATTTAAGAACATTTGGCTGTATTAACATCTCAATTGGACAAGTAATTTAGGCCTTGAACTCTTTGTTTACTCTTTCTTATTTCTTCGAGGGCACTATGCGGTCTGCTGTGTTCTTTTAAAGTCTTATTCCAAACGCCATCCTTTCTTTTATACACATTTATAGTTTATAAGTTCATATTTAATATCCTCTTGCTAATTGTCTATATTATCTTAGTCAGAAGTTAAATATTGTGGTGATTTTATTCCTACTGTAGAATGTTTGAAGTGCGAATTCGCTGTTTCTAGGCTTGTTAAAATGTCTCTTTCTGTGCCTTCTTTACCAAGGTATGCAATACCATACCATACCGGTGTTTCGAGGTTGGCTCGGTATGGTACAGTACTGTGTATTGCTCGGTACACCAGGGCGTACCGAGTGATTTTAAATATTTCTTCCTCTTACTGTAGCACGTTCCGTCCGGTAGCGGGCGGTCCGCGTACCGGTATGCCGTCGGACCGATATGTACCGCCCGTACCGGGCGGTACTATTCGAAATTGCATACCATGTTCTTTACTATGTCATTCAATATGAGGTCGGCCATAGAGTCAAACTCAATTGTAAAAGACTCAAATGGAGATTTGACAAACTTCTACAAATAGTTGTCAATGTAACATGGACCATCTATACTTGATGCCAAATTCATAGCTGTGGCAAATTGGGAAATAGACCTGACTAGCAGGAGTCTTTCATAAGTCCCAGGTTACCTACTTCCGATCTGTGTGATCTCTAAGCTTGATAGAAACCACCTTTCCTGATATTTACAATCATATATTAAATTTTCTTAGTAGTTTGTAGGTGTTACAACCACATGGCTGCCTATAGCAGGTACAACCATTATGTCGAGGAAAAAACTTTGAAAATGACATGAAGTAGGATGGTTGTGGAGAGAGAATAGTGTAAAAGATATTCATATACTTGGATATGAGAAAAGTAGAGAAAATATACAAAGCATGACAACAGATGGGGCAACCAAGGTAGAAAGAATAAATTAGTAAGATTCATGCAATCCTTTTTAAATTCCAGCTGAAAGGATAAGTGGTGAACACTAGCTGTCAACTTACATATAACACTGCCAACCAGAGAGCTACAGCTTGGATTGTATATCTTATCTTTTGAGGCAAGTCTTTTATGTGACAAGGTTTTCTTTTCCCTTCTTCTGGTTGGGTGGTAGCAGAACATGTAACTGATAACTCTGACTTGGCTTTTAGAATCTTGATCTGCGTGCAGATGATGTCCACCACATCTGGATTTATTCAAAATATCAAAGTTGTTGAGTACTTGTACAATTCTAAAGAAATTAGCATCAGTTTAAAGCCAGTCATCCTATTTCTAATTTTCACCGGAGCATAACCTGCTATGAGAACTTGGTGAGCATCATCTGTTACTGACATAGACAAATATGTTCAGATAAGGGTTTTTGGGACCATAATATCATTTCTTGAAAACTAAACAAAACCATTATTGTTTATGTATTTGTCCTACATGCTTTTTTTTATAAGATTATTTTTTTTTCTGTTTGAAGGACTGATGCATTGCAAATACCTCACAACAGGCTTCCCTAGTTAGCAGTGGATTACCTACTACTAAGTTTTCTTTTTTTTTTTTGCAATTCTATCCTAGTATTTCCAGGATCTTAAATCTATATTTGATCTATAAAGATGTCATTTCTGTTAATGGCATTGTAAAGCAGAATATTTATGCATATACGACTCAGATTCCCAAAAGAACAGTGTAAATTGCCATCTAACTATATGTTAATTGATTCAGTATGAAAAGATAAACAAGTTTATTTCAACTGCAAAAAGTGAAGGGGCAACTATTCTATGCGGAGGTGGACGCCCACAGGTGAATGATACTCTTCTGTTGTTCTGCACTTTTGTACTTAAGGAGCAATATGGATTTATTGACATTATCAGCTAATGCCAGCATTTAGAGAAAGGGTATTTTGTTGAACCAACAATTATAACAAATGTGGAAACATCTATGCAAATTTGGAGAGAGGAAATTTTTGGGCCTGTTCTTTGTGTTAAGACATTTAGGACTGAAGAAGAAGCTATTGAACTTGCAAATGATACTCAGTGAGTTGCTTACCCATGTTACTGAAGCAATATCTGAGATTCTGCACATAAAATTGTTGTTATGCCCACTGATATTACTTGTTTTTTTTCCAGTTATGGCTTGGCAGGCGCTGTGATTTCTAAAGATACTGAGCGTTGCCAGCGAATATCTGAGGTAGAACCTGGAATACTATTTCCTACTGTCATTGATTTTAAAACAGTAGACCATGCATCTTGTTGATGACATCAAATTTGGCTTGTTTGCAATCAAATATATCATTTTTTTCAGCTATCTTCATCTCTGTTGTATTCCAACCATGTGTAATGACATGATACTAAACCAGTTTAAAAAGCGCTAGGCGCCAAGGTCTAAAAACGCCTGAGGCGCTAGGCGTTCGCTCGAGCGAAGCGATGCGCTAAAATATAAAGATATATAATATAATTAATAAATATAATTATTTAAATAAAAAATATTATTATTAGTATACAGTTAGTAGTATACTGTTAATATACTATTAACAGTATACTATTGAAGTGAGAAGAGTATGAGTAAGAGGAAGATCGAGGCTACTGATTGAGAGCAGCGGCAGTGGTAGCAGCGAGTAGCGGGAGCGACGACAGTGGCAGCGGCAGCGGGAGTGGCGACAATGGCAACGGCAACGGGAGCGAGAGCGGCGAGCAGGGTTAGGGTTGGGGAAGTTGCGAGAGGAAGGCTGATATCAATGCTTTAGTTGGTTCGATCGAACCAACTAAAGCACCGGAGATCGAATCAGACCTAAAACACTGGCTTGGTCTCCTGGTTTAACTCGGGCACTCGCCCGAAGAGCTCGGCTCCTAGGCTCAGGCGAGTACCCAGGCGGTGCCTCTTTGAAGCGCACCACCTAGAAATGAAGCAAGGCGCTCGGGGTGGGTTTTGCGCAAGTATAATAACATTATGTAGCTTAGTTGGTTCAATCAAACCAACTAGCTATTGTTCAATTGAACCAAATTTAATAGTCTGGTTTGATTATTTTGTTTCATTCGGACGCTCAATTGAGGTGCCCGGTGCCTAGGTTTAGGTGAGTGTCCAAGTGGAACTTCATCGAAGCGCATCACTTGGTCAATCTTTGAGGCGCTCTGACCTTGCCTTGCGTCACCCGAGCCCCTAGGCGAGCGCCCGGGCGCCTATTCAAACCACTATTGAGTTTATAAAATAAATAATTTTTTGTTATATTAAATTGCATACTTGACGCTCATACGTGAACTCGAATATGAGATTTATCACTTGTACAACAATGTACTAACCAATCTGATGTCTCAATAGAGACAATAACTATTGAGTTGAGAGAGCAATTTATTACTAATTTAACTATTGAGCTTGGAGAGCAATTTATTTCCTAATTTAACTATTGAGTTGAGAGAGCAATTTATTACTAATGTTTAACAGATATGAGCTAAAGCAAACAAGACATTAACCCAATGAAGATAAAAGAAGTTTGACATATTAGTTATAAATAAGACATAAACTCAAATGAGATTCGGATGCTCATCTGTCAAGGTGCTTCCCTCTAGCTTTTTTTTGTAGTCTTAATAATTTTCTGGTAACCAACTCTATCCTAAAAGATACTTTGATTTTTGGTGTTCACCATGGTTGATTTGGCCATATCGGAAAATCCATCAGTAAAATGTTTCTTCAGTCGGAGTAGTCCTCCACTACAATCAGTATGTAATCACAGCAGACAAATTGCGAATGTTGACAGTGCTCCAAGTGACTTGCTACCACATTAGATCATTACTTTGCTGTTTCTGTCAGTACCCTACAGACATTGACAAGCTCATTCAAGTACATAATTATAAAATTTGGAACTGAGTAGTAAATATGACCTAGATCTACATGATTTTAGGTTAGGACCCCATGGATTTATTTTTGTTGAACATGAATCTAGTCTAATTCTGCATGGATCTAAGTTGGATCTACATAGATGTTGGTCGGATTCGAATGGATCTTAGTTTGGTTTGAACAAATTTTGGCTTAGATTTATGCCAGTTTCTGACAGTTCCGAGCAGATCTAGCTTCAAATTAAATAGATATATGATATATTTGCATAGATCCACCTTATTTCAGCAAGAAATTAAATAAGATTTATTTATCGATCTACAAAGAAAGGTCAAACCTAAGCCAAAATAGAAGCCAGAATCCATGATTTTGTGAGCTTAAGATGAAGATGTCATGATAACATAATTTCATTCAACAAAACAAAAAAAAATTATTGAGTTTTGGGTATAACTTGTGTGAATAAAAAATGAGGATGATTTCTTCATAATGGAACTTTATTTTTTGCAATTGACCTTGAGAAAGAAGAAGTTTGGAGAATGAGGTTGTGTGTGTAAGAACAAAAGGAAAAAAAGGGGTGCCCATGATGTGGGAGGGAGTTCTGGATACAAGTATTGGGCAGTATACTTACTGCTTGGTAATTAAGTACGACAGTCAAATACCAGGCAGTACACGAGATATGAAAAACTATACTGAGCAGTTTGTTTGGCAAGAACCAAACTGAGTGAAACAGGTTGGTTTTCAAGCTGGTTTAGTGTTGAACCAGTAAATACTAGCTTGTACTGGGCAACTTGCCTGATAGTTTAGACCTTGATTGCAACGACATGGTAGTGGTGGTAGAATCAATGATGGCATGGTGGTGGACACAATGGGAAACTTAGTGATGAGGTGGTGACAGGATAACAACAGTAGTTATTGTGATGAGGTGGTATAGATGATGGTAATATTGGAGAGTTGGTAGTAGCAAGGTTTTCATGGTACCATGGTGTACCACCTAGTACGGGTGGTACATATGAGTCCATTGTTACACTCCATCATACCATGTGTCAGTTTAATGTTTTTTGATATTCTTTAATATCCATATCAACTTTCTACTTCCTCTTTTAGGAAGAGTGGAGCCCAGACATATTGTATCATTGTGCAATATATCCATATCAACATGAGAAAGGGTACTTGTTTAACCTAAGAGGATTTTAGGTGGTCATGGATCACTCATCAGAACATGCCTCTCCATTTTCACTATTTTGCCTAGTTCTGTGAGCAATCTTTTTTTTTTTTCAATTCTTTTTTTTAATAATTAATCAACGATATCAAAACCTTCTACTTTATGATGCTTTAGGATCCTCCATTTTCTCTATTTTATTCGTATTTTTTATGTTATTTAATTTGTATGTAAGGTCTGTTTATATCATTCATGTTACAAGTCACAGAAAATGAAACTACATTGGAAACAAGATTCACATGGCATGATGATACAAAAGTAATTATGAGATATGAGTTACCTGTACGTCACTAGGCATTTGTAGCAAAGTACCAAGTCATCTAACCAGATGGACCGGATTTGGTGGTATTTAACATCAGAATTTGTACCTCTCCCCTACTTTGGTTTAGCCAGTCAGAAATATAAGTAAAACCAACTTTAAGGAGCTGCATTTGAGTGGGAAATTTTCTTGGTCAAGCAAGCTCAGAATTTTCTTTGCCCATTCAGATGATTCAAGCGGGAGTTATTTGGGTAAATTGCTCGCAACCCTGCTTCTGTCAAGCTCCTTGGGGAGGAACCAAGCGCAGTGGTTTCGGGCGTGAACTTGGTGAATGGTGAGTCTGGTAAAAATCTTTGCAGTCCGTCGTCTCTTGCATTTTTCTCTATCATGCTTTTCCTTTCTCTGTACAACAGGGGGCTGGATAACTACTTGAGCGTCAAGCAGGTCACCGAATACATATCAGATGACCCGTGGGGCTGGTATCCGTCTCCATCCAAGCTGTAGACACAACGAGGACCTGCCCGGGCGTGATCAATCTCACCAACCATCTGCATCGTTCCAAGTGGTCATGGAACTTTAAATAAACTATGCGAGATGCATTTTAGTCGCTACTATATGCCACTGCACTTGAGTTCCGAAACCTACATGCTGTGCTACCCGTTCCTTTTTCTGGAATGGCTTCGTTTGGGAGTGCCACCCGAAGGATATGGTCGATCATGCTCCATTAATGGATTCGATTTGAGTAGATATATTTATTCCTCCAATGAATCGAAACTTACATCTAATTGAGATATAATATTGTCACAACGGTTATATGTATTTATTGTCACTAAATTTAATTAAAACGTAAAAAAAAAAAATATGTAAATTAATTAAACAAAATTTTAAGGTTTCCGTTTTGGAATAAACCTCTCATCCATCCAGTAGTCCTTGAGAGAGAAAGTTGGCTTGTTCAGCATTAACTACGCTAAACAATGACACAGAAAGCTAGGCTTCGGCAGGATATATATATATATATATATATATATATATATATATATGCCCCGTCAAAGACGCTAAACAATGACACGGTTATTGGACCAGAAGAAGTGATCCAGTTGGGACCACAACCAATGAACACACGGTATCACCTGCCATTCTCAACCGCCTATGGAACTAATGCTTCAAAGACTTATCATCTTATCTTGGCGCAAGGAGAATGTCCATCCTCCTCCTCTCCCCTCATCCATAAAACAAAAAAAAAAGGAGAATTGCTTCCATCCACACAAATATATCTCCGCTGCTTTATGGAGCTTTGTCTTAATGCCCGAAGCTGTGAGTCAGTTGACCCACAGAGCTGTCATGTGTCTTTTCTCGCCTTGTCGTGTGATGATGGATATGGACCAGACGTCGACGGAACATCAATTAATAATCATCTCTTTTATGCTCTAAGTACATATTTTGGGTTTTATGATTGGATTAAAAGAGAGAGACGCGTTCTTGCCTAGCGTGCTGCAAGTCATGCCCGTGACCACCTAGGATAAGTATCAACTCATTTCGTTCGATTTCAATGAAAGAAAATGGTTCTTTCAAGGTAAGAAGAATTCTTTATTAATTGCTAATCATCGCTCAGTAAAAAAGTGTCCTTTTGTCCTTGCACGCGGAAGATCTTATCCCACTTGCTCTCGCCCCACAAATAGAGGGACCCAAAATCTTAGTCGACGACAGAACTTCACGTGCTCTTCCAGCTCACCGATGCGTCTTCTTCCTACGACGTCGGTATCTCCATGCACGTGAAGCCACCCTCGTCTCCTTCCTCCATATGCCATTCTCAACCCTTGTATCTATATAATGCCCAACAGACCATACTGAAGCAAACACCAGAGAAAGAAGCGGAAGAAGAGAGAGAAGGATATATATAGCAACAATGCTGCCCGTCTTCCTCTTCCTTCTCCTCATCCTCCTGTCCGCCGCCGACGCCTCCGTCCAGGACTTCTGCGTCGGTGATATTTCCGCCTCTGACACCCCCGCAGGCTATCCTTGCAAGGACGTCTCTCATGTCACCACCAACGACTTCGTCTTCAAGGGTCTCGGTAAGGCGGGTAACACCTCCAACATCATCAAGGCCGCCGTGACCCCTGCGTTCGTCGGCCAGTTCCCTGGCGTCAACGGACTCGGCATCTCCGCCGCTCGGCTCGACCTTGCCCCTGGAGGCGTGGTCCCCCTCCACACCCACCCAGGTGGCTCTGAGCTGCTCGTCGTCACCCAAGGCATGATCCTCGCCGGCTTCATCTCCTCCGCGAACGGTGTCTACTACACTACGCTCCACAAGGGGGACACCATGGTCTTCCCACAAGGCCTGCTTCACTTCCAGGTAAACGCCGGGGGAGTCACCGCAGTGGCCATCGTCACCTTCAGCAGCCCTAACCCTGGACTTCAGATAACGGCGTTCGCGCTCTTCGCCAACAGCTTGCCATCTGCGCTGGTGGAGAAGGTCACCTTCCTCGACGACGCACAGGTGAAGAAGCTAAAAAAGGTGCTCGGAGGATCCGGTTAAGTTATTTGACGGTTTCCACCGTCACCGATCTCTCTCTCTCTCGGAAGTGTCTGCGTCTGTTGTGATGGGTTTCGCGATTCGAGCGATTCCACTGTCTTCTTGTATCGGGTCATGTTGTCCAAAAACTTTGGTTCTACTTATCATCACCCTATGACATGAATGAGTATTTATTTTGGTGGTGAAAGGTATCACCTGCTAAAAAATTTAATGGTTTATCGTAATGTTTTGAATTCATTTATCTTTCCTTTAGAAAAATAAGACACATTATCATAAATACTAAATTATTCTGCTAAAAATTTTAATGGTTTATCGTAATGTTTTGAATTCATTTATCTTTCTTTTAAAAAAATAAGACATTATCATAAATACTAAACTATTCTGCTAAAAATTTTAATGGTTTATCGTAATGTTTTGAATTCATTTATCTTTCTTTTTAAAAAATAAGACATATTATCATAAATACTAAATTATTCTGCTAAAAATTTTAATGGTTTATCGTAATGTTTTGAATTCATTTATCTTTCTTTTAAAAAAATAAGACATATTATCATAAATACTAAATTATTCTGCTAAAAAATTTTAATGGTGTATCGTAATGTATTGAATTCATTTATTTTTCTTTTTAAAAAATAAGACATATTATCATAAATACTAAATTATTCTGCTAAAAAATTTAATGGTTTATCATAATGTTTTGAATTCATTTATCTTTCTTTTAAAAAAAATAAGACATATTATCATAAATACTAAATTATTCTGGTAAAAAATTTAATGGTTTATCGTAATGTTTTGAATTCATTTATCTTTCTTTTTAAAAAATAAGACATATTATCATAAATACTAAATTATTCTGCTAAAAATTTTATTGGTTTATCGTAATGTTTTGAATTCATTTATCTTTCTTTTAAAAAAATAAGACATATTATCATAAATACTAAATTATTCTGCTAAAAAATTTTAATGGTGTATCGTAATGTATTGAATTCATTTATCTTTCTTTTAAAAAAATAAGACATATTATCATAAATACTAAATTATTCTGCTAAAAAATTTAATGATTTATCGTAATGTTTTGAATTCATTTTTCTTTCTTTTAAAAAAATAAGACACATTATCATAAATACTAAATTATTCTGCTAAAAATTTTAATGGTTTATCGTAATGTTTTGAATTCATTTATCTTTCTTTTAAAAAAATAAGACATATTATCATAAATACTAAATTATTCTGCTAAAAAATTTAATGATTTATCGTAATGTTTTGAATTCATTTTTCTTTCTTTTAAAAAAATAAGACACATTATCATAAATACTAAATTATTCTGCTAAAAATTTTAATGGTTTATCGTAATGTTTTGAATTCATTTATCTTTCTTTTAAAAAAATAAGACATATTATCATAAATACTAAATTATTCTGCTAAAAAATTTAATGATTTATCGTAATGTTTTGAATTCATTTTTCTTTCTTTTAAAAAAATAAGACACATTATCATAAATACTAAATTATTCTGCTAAAAATTTTAATGGTTTATCGTAATGTTTTGAATTCATTTATCTTTCTTTTAAAAAAATAAGACATATTATCATAAATACTAAATTATTCTGCTAAAAAATTTTAATGGTGTATCGTAATGTATTGAATTCATTTATCTTTCTTTTAAAAAAATAAGACATATTATCATAAATACTAAATTATTCTGCTAAAAAATTTAATGATTTATCGTAATGTTTTGAATTCATTTTTCTTTCTTTTAAAAAAATAAGACACATTATCATAAATACTAAATTATTCTGCTAAAAATTTTAATGGTTTATCGTAATGTTTTGAATTCATTTATCTTTCTTTTAAAAAAATAAGACATATTATCATAAATACTAAATTATTCTGCTAAAAAATTTAATGATTTATCGTAATGTTTTGAATTCATTTTTCTTTCTTTTAAAAAAATAAGACACATTATCAGAAATACTAAATTATTCTGCTAAAAATTTTAATGGTTTATCGTAATGTTTTGAATTCATTTATCTTTCTTTTAAAAAAATAAGACATATTATCATAAATACTAAATTATTCTGCTAAAAAATTTTAATGGTGTATCGTAATGTATTGAATTCATTTATTTTTCTTTTTAAAAAATAAGACATATTATCATAAATACTAAATTATTCTGCTAAAAAATTTAATGGTTTATCATAATGTTTCGAATTCGAATATCGTCTTCATCATTTATCTTTTAAAAAAAAAAGACATATTATCATAAATACTAAATTATTCTTATTGAAACATGAAGAACAGATTGGTTGCACTTGAAAGCGAAGACTGTGTCATATGCTAAGTTAAGATAGAAAGGAAAGAAAAAGGCTTGCATTATCTTGTATCATTATTTTGTACTCTTTTGTTCTTTATTTATTATATTATTTCTTATTTCTTATTTTAAGTTAAATTATATTTTTAATCATAATTTTTTTTATCACTAAGTTTGTTGTTTTTGTCACGTTAATTTGATATCTATAATGATTTAAATTTGTAGATCTAAAATTTAAAAAAAAAAAAAAAAAAAACATGTTTTAGTTTTATGTTATTTTATGTTAGAAAGAAAACAAAGATGAGGAAGCAAAATCTATTGAGATAGTATGGTGAAGCAATGAATGTAGCATATATCCATCCATGTGTGACTTTGAAGGAGCTTTTCTTTTTGACACATTGTGGTACAACAAGTAATTTAAAAGATAGCAAGTCATATGTCAAAAAGAGATCCTCGTAAAATTTTACCTTGATGTTCAAGCAGGGAATAGTAGAAATATAGACCTAAAAAAGTAGAAATAATAAGATCAAATTTTTTACGATAAACTATCAAAAATCTTTATCAGCCAAGCTAGTATTCGATGCGAATATTCGAGTATTACTAACATCCTTTTCCATATTTGAAAAGTTTGGATACACATATTCACATTCTTTTAATTATATAAGTTCGTTTTTTCGAGAAGATATCGACTAGCTTAACTGGTAAAAACTTTGTTAATTGTTTTAGAATGATTGGAGTCATTTTTCTATGCTATTAGCTTCGTCTTTAGTAGATCATACCAAGCTTATAAACATGTCTTGTTGATTAAGTTGCATCAATAGGATAAAAACATCTAAATCTCGAAGAACATATTTTATTTATGTCTTCCAATGTTTGATGAACAAGAGGCTCGTCTTCTTCTAAAGCATCAAATGTGTAAGATAACCTATAGCAAATAGTCTCCTTGGTTAATCTTACTAATTGCATTTCCCAATCGTAGGGTTTTTTATTTGATGATTAAAACATAAATCTAAGAACAACATTGATATGCAACTGAGGCTATCAAATTTGGTTGGGCCAAACTGGGAATGTCAAACTTGTGCATGAGAACCTTTTAAGATAGCATTTGTTTTTGATTCATCATTCGAAGGGGACGACCAGACCAAAGTCAACGTGGGTTTGCAAAGGCTTTGGGCATACGACTTGTAGGAAGGTACGGTCGATGGATGATAGATCCACTCCATCCACCGATGCAAATCTCGCTTTCGCCAACTCGGCCGGGCTACATTTGTCGGACGGACGAACGGAGAACTCGTCAGATTCGCCACCCTAACCAAATCACATGGAACAAAGACGATAGATATCCACGAGTAGATTCTACAAACAAGAGGAATAAAGGGGGGGAAGGTGAAATAAGAAAATACGATCCATAAATGCGATGATCATATCTACGAACGAAAATATGAATCTGCATCCCAGAAACAACCCATCTGTGTCGCAAACCCAACCTGCGCAGGTTACAGCTGTGAGATGGCTATCTGCTGGGGAGAAGTTTAGGGAGGAGGTCTCGGCCGCCCGTCCTGGCATTGTGGGATACAGCTGAGCAAGATCCATTTTGGTACGTGAAATCCCGGCTGGCAGAGGAACAAGTGCTGCGTTCTGTGGCGACAACCAGATGCGGGCACGTCAGCTGGGAACGGAGCCGCGCTCGGGACGAGACGAGTTGTTTGGCGTCGCGTAATTATAGCACGCAGCAGCCTGTAGCAGCAGGTCGTGGGGGGAGGAGAGGCCGAGTTGGCGGGACGTCAGCTCGTCGCCAGACTGTCATCTCTCATCTCTTTCTCTCCTCAAAACAATACTTGGATGTTCCAGAGAGGGAGGAGGAGGAGGAGGTGAGAAGAAGAAGAAGAAGAAGAAGAAGAAGAAGAAGAAGAAGAGGAGGAGGAGCAGCCCCAGCAGCAGCAGCAGCAACCAAATTTCTCAAAGATGAGTCTTTTCGGCCTCGGAAACAGGTGCGTCGATCGTCCGTCATCCTTTCTTTTCTCTTCCCTTCCCATTTGTTGTTCTCCGTGTTCATGCGTTCATAGTCATTCTCAATGGGAATGAATCTCTGTTCTTGGAGGATTGGCCGACAATGGATTGTCAAGTTGGTAATTTTTTTTTTATTGTGTACAAGGCTGATATGGTTTTTGTTCCTTTCGATTACTTCTGTTGTGGTTATTATGTATATATAATTGGAGATTATTTGAGCAGGAATCAGAAGACATTTCGGCCTAAAAAGAATGCTCCATCTGGAAATAAGGTAATAAAATCTTCTGTTTTGATGATTAACATTTTGATCGCAGCGTGCCACCCCACATCATAGGATTGATGTTAGGTGCCATGTCTCATCTTTAACAAAGGAAATCACGTAAAAGTTCTTGATATGTAGAATTGTTTTCTCAGGGGCTGAACTGCCCTCATTTACTTGATAGGTGCGAGTAAAAGCACAACCCGGAAATCTAGAGAATGTTCGCATAATCTTTTAATTCATTTCTTGTGCTTCACATCAAATCCCCTTCTCCGGTGATCCGATCCTTGGACATCGTTGGCTGTCTCAATTTGTACAGGATGATACCATTTAGTGTATACATGTTCTAACGTATATGTATCTTCCTAGTGCTTGTGGTGTTAAGTTCAGACTAAAGTCAATTTGATGATTCAGGGATTATCCAAAGCAACAAAGAGTACCGGTCGGTGTGCGGTTCAGATGCTCTGCATTGTGCATCTTTTCTTAGTTGTGTTTTTTATCAACCTCCTAATTTTTTTTTCTCATGTAATTTATTTGAAATTTATGAAACTGAAACTCCAACTAAAACCGAGAACGTGCCATTCTATCCGTAGAATGTTTTTATCCTTTTCATATTCTTGATGGTCCATTTCAGCTTGCTAATAATTTTATCAATTTACAGACCTAATGTTTTAGGTGTCAAAAAAAGTATAGGCCAAGAAACTCTTTGGACATAATTTATATCTTCTAATCAAGTGCTTAGACATCGAATTGCTCCGTAATGTCCTACTAGAGTTTTGTGTTTTCTTTGTTGCTTTCTTCACCGAAATATCCCGTTGCAGTCGATTTGTTTGATGGCTAGTTATCGTACTGATGACTCCAAACAATATCCACATCTTAAATATCTCCTCCCAAGACGAAGAACAACTCCTTAGATGACGTCCGGTAGTTCTCTGCTGCCAGCGCTACCTAAGAATTGGCACATCTATTTGTTGTAGAGTTTATCTCCGTCGGTGTGAAGGCTGTCTCACTTTGGTGAGAACGGAAAATCTTGCTTGCAAAGCTGAAAAGGTTTTTTGTTCTACTTAATATCATGTACTGAAAAAAAGAAAACCTTCAATAGTTGACTCATTTTTATTTTTATTTTTCAAATATTTGTTTGTTGATGATCTAAACTCTTATATGACTGAATGATAAGCACATAATTATTCTTTGGCATCGGTGCATTCAAAGTTACATATTGCTGACTCGTTCGTATAGAATTTTTCCAAATTCTTCTGAGTTTCTTCTTATGTTTCCAAATAGGGTGCACAACTCAAAAGACACATTGATGCTACTCTGGGGAGTGGGAACCTAAGGGAGGCTGTTCGGTTGCCGCCTGGAGAAGACATCAATGAATGGCTTGCTGTCAATAGTAAGTTCGGACTCTAAATGCTGTCGGCCAGTGCATACTGCTACTAGACCATTAGATGTTCCAAACCAATTATTTCTTCGAACCTTTTTCTATTGCTGCTCTTCTAGATTCATAACTCTGATACCCTGAAATCGTTTTTCTTTCAGCTGTTGACTTCTTCAATCAAGTAAATATATTGTACGGCACTCTTGCTGAATTTTGTACTCCAACCAGCTGCCCAACAATGTCAGCAGGACCAAAGTATTCTTCTGTTTATAAATCTTGATCAACTCTCTTTCTCATCCTATGTTGCATTCTTCTTTGGATGTGCAAACAAAAATAGAAGTTGATATCGTCAAATGTCCATTTTTCCCACAGTTCAATCTGCTGATTGTTTATTCTCGGCAGGTTTGAGTACAGGTGGGCTGATGGAGTTCAAATCAGAAAGCCAATTGAGGTTTCTGCACCAAAATATGTTGATTATTTGATGGACTGGATTGAAGCACAGCTAGATAATGAATCCATATTTCCCCAAAGGCTTGGTAATGTATATGCTCTTCGGATGTAAATTGCTTTTCTTTTCACTGTTTTTCACTTCTAACCAACACTGGCTGCACTTCAGGAGTACCATTTCCTCCCAACTTCCGTGAGGTTGTAAAAACAATTTTTAAGCGTCTCTTTCGGGTATATGCTCATATATATCATTCACATTTCCAAAGAATCGTGAGTCTCAAGGAAGAAGCTCATCTCAACACCTGCTTCAAGCACTTCACCTTATTCACATGTGTAAGTTCCTTGTCTTGATCATATTGAAAATTAGTCCCAAAAGTACTTGTGAAAAAATCTAAATATGAGGATCGATTGTCCTGAATATATCTTTTTCTGATCTTATTTTGTGTTTGGTACTTTTTATTCACAGAAACCATCAAAAATTGTTTGGTCATTAGTTCCTATGATAGATATGAATTTGTCTTTTTTTTTTTCAATTTATTATCCATAGAATCCATCAAAACTTTTTTGGTCATTAGTTCCTGTGATAGATATGAATTTGTCTTCTTTTTTTTTCCTCAATTTGTAACATTCAATTCAATACAAGCATGCATTCATGTATGATATCAACATTATCTTCATCAATGATTATAAAATTGGAAAGGCTCCAAGGCGGGATATTTATCTGCCTTGCAACAATGTATTACGATATTGTGGTTGGAACTAATATGCATGTTTAAAAGATTTCAGCATATCAATTCCCTACATTCTCATTCCTTAGTATCCGCATTCTCGATTTAGTGATTACGCTACTCTAATGCCACTACTAACTGTTTTCAGAATGTTTCCTTATCTGAATCCTTTATTTACTAATGTTAAAAAAAAAGGGTCTCTTTCTATTGAGAATCTGAATGAATGAATGAAGATAAATAATTGTGTATCAGATTGATAGTAGTAAGAATATGAAAATACTAATTATGTGTTACAGTGTAACAAAACAGTACTAATGCATTAGCTTTTGGTTCAATCTATGAAACCATGGACAATTTCTTGTTTAATGAAAAAGAACCTTTAGTGGTTATGCCACATCATTATGGTTTAGTCAGACAACTTAACCGCTGACTTTGGCCTCGTGTATCTGCTTCTAATCTCAATGACAAAAATTACTATGGCCGACTCGTAAGAAGTGTTAATGTATGAATCAAGTCGATACCATAACAACTAAATCTTAATTGCTGGAAGAGAAGGTTCCTCTAAAAGTTGATCAACCACAGAAACAATACTTGGTTGCAGTATGCACACAAATATCCATGAGTTGAAAATTGCAAATGCTCTAATTTCTTGCATTTTATTTGTCTTTTTATGCAGGAATTTCACCTGATTGATGAGGGAGAGCTCGCCCCTCTGCGAGATCTAATTGAATCCATTATCCAAGCACATTGAGAATATAAATAACCTGAAGTCATTTCTTCTTTTCTCTTCTTCCTCGGATCGGATAGTAATTCTTCTTCACGTGGATGATTTTGTGGTGAGGGGAAAAAAAATTTCTCCTCTTCTCTTCTTCCTGGAATAGTGAATTTTTTTTCATGTCGATGATGTCGTGGACAAAAAGAAGAAAAATTTCTCGGTAGTCTTCAAATGTTGTCTTCTACCAAATGCAATTCACTTCCAGAAAGAGTGGATGTGAACTTTCTCATGTTGTTTGATGCGAGAGTAATGCCATCATTGCGGTGCACAAAGCAAAATCAATAGTTTTAAGAGACTATGAAAACAATTTAACCTAGATATTGTGGATTGTGAACTTTTTATAAATATTTTTGTGTCATTTAATATTTTTGATATTTTGAAGTTATTTTGGCACTTGAAATATGACATTATGTTTATCGATAACTAACATTTTATTAATGTATTTTATAATTTATTGTTTAGTATTTAAAATATGCTAATAATATTTTATTTGATGAATCATACATTTTTTTTATTTTTATTTTTTTAAATTTTAAATTGTTTGTTTACTAACATATAAAATATAATATTACTTTGCGCCGGTTTAAAATCACAGGTTAGGCAAGATCTATTGAATAAAAATAAATAAATACATGAAAATAAGAAATATAAAACTTTGTTATTATATATTATACAGAGTGAACTGAGGAATAATACCATGCAGGTGAAAAATAAATAGGGATTTTTCAGGGGAATCACCCATTTCTTTTCCAAACGAGTAACTCATCCATGGAGAGAATAAATGTACCATAACTGAATGAAAAAGGAGCATTGGCATGTCTCTTCAGTGAGCACAACCTGTGAATAACAACAGCTATTCTAAGTTGTAGGAACCATAAATCGAAGTTTTTGCTCCACAAATTAAATTTTAGATGAAAGGAAGAGGAAAACCAAACTATTGGAACAAATTTCAAAAGTGGAAATTTAATTTGATTTATTTATTTTTTTTTTATATGTAAGCATGTGCCGGTTTGCCTTTTGCTTATGTAACAAACTAAAAAGAATAATAACAATAATGACAAGAATATGTTGTGGCCCATCTCTGCGTAAATACTCGCTCCTAATGCTTCATTACCTTCATTATACCTTCTGATTATAACTCTTCTGTAATTCTTCCTTTTATTCAGGGCTGTAACTTCGATATAGAAATTCATTTGATGATGCATTGCTGTTCCGTCGTCACCAGAATGAGCTTGGCTTTCTTCGGAAACAAGAGCTCAGCAACTGCAACCGCTTTAAGACGATTCCCCTACGCTTGATCTGATCTTAGGAAGCAGGATCTCCTCGGCCTTACAGATGTGCCTGGAATCCCAGGTCTTGTTCACCCCTCTGGTGCTTTTCGCATATGCAGCCTGGTAGAGGGTTAGCGTAGAAGCACTCTTCCAACTTTGGAATTTCCCCGGGCTCCCTCATATATGGACCTCCAGTTTGGTCCTCGTGTAGTTTTCTCACCTTTGAACTGAATTTTTTCCAAGAAATATTCCCTTCATCAAACTCGTCGACAAGTTGTATAAAGTTCAACCTGTGATACATATACCGATTTTAAATAGGCAACCTATATATCAGAAAAACTGACGGGATGATAAAAAAAGATAAGAGAAAGAGCAGATATGTGATCATAAAGATAAATGATACCTATGATTATGTTCAACAAGTGAAATGAAAATAAATTAAAAATATAATGGTATCATGATCATTTCAAAAAGGCATTAAAATATAATGGTGTCTTGATCATATCAAAAAACAGGATAATAGGATCCTGAGAATGAACAGAGTGAAATTATAAATGTGAAAGGCCAGCATGTGGCAAATTCCTTGTACATGCAGAACGTGAAACAACTCTACTGTTTGAGAAAGAGAACTTTGTAACATTAATGTAAGGTAAACCATAAAATGTAGATGACATCCTGCCATACAAACATCATGAAAAATAATCTAAAGAAATCCATTGTTTATGTTATATGCAGATCTTCGTAATTCAGGAATTGCATAAACACAAAATTTTTAAATTTTGGTTCAAAACATGCACTCCTCCAAAAAGCACACTGATCAAATTACCACCAACTCTGTTGCTCATCCAATTTGCTAGTAAGTTGGTTGCAATAGAATATCTAAAATGTAAATTGAGGATGATGTATCTATTACCTGTCTGGGCTGATGGTTTTTCTGAAGTTCTCAAAACGCCTATGACCCTGAACAGCCTTAGCCATGTTTCCATCATAGGTGTAAAGGAAAACATCACTCTCAAGAGCAACAACATAGTCCAATCCAGCAAGCATGTTTTGGTGATTCCTTAATGGCCTAAGTTCTTCTTCTGACGATAATGTTGCATGGGAGAAAATATTTGGGAAGTCATCTATCAAATACTGCATACTGCCATTTCCATAAGCTTCACCAGCAACCAAATATATTCTTGTGTTTGATGGGAATCCTAAAGCTTTGAGGAATAGGGCAGTCTCCCTTGGCGTCAAAGGGCAGCCACCCAGCTTCCGTTTCTCAGTTCCATTGATCTCCTTCTCTTTCCAATGGCTTACTCCATAACGCATTTGTCGAAGTTCATCCCCTTCTTGAAGAGTCAAATTGTGACTGCAACCAGTAAATGCCAACATGTCCTTTTCATATCTGCCAAAGATTAAAGAGACTCGCATCAAAATTCGAGGAAACAACTAGGCTCACATTCATGCAGAGGATTTACTAAATTCTCCATTCACATCTATTTGGACTTTCACAGATGCTACAATACAGACAGTTCACATCAGCAGATGATGTCCCCTGAATAACATTTTACAGGAAGAAAGCTCAATGCACGGACAGAGCAGCTAAATAATCTGCAGAATAATTAGGTAGCCAAACTGGATTCCTTTTACTCGATTTAGAACGTAGTGGCAAGAATCTCAAATGTTCCAATAAGTACACTAGAGAGCTACTTATATCTCCAAATTACTTAGTCCTTGGAAGTAGAACACAACTGTTGACCAGAAGAATTTGTAAAACAATATTAGTGAATCAAAAACTGTGAAGGATGAATGTAAGATTACATATGAATGAGCTTATCGCAAGAAGCAAAAAGGATAGCACCAATTACAGTGAAATTCTGACAAAGTCCATAATACACAAGGATGAGAAATGATAAGCACAAAAAGCCTCTTAGGTTGGTTACACAGGTCAAGGACAAAGCACAGACAGAAGTATATATAGATTGTGTAAAATGACTGAGAAGATTGTGTTGACCTTGTGTAACTTCAACAACAACTGCATGAGGGTGCATAAAGCTGCATTCAGATTGATGAGCAATATACTCACTCAAAGTATACTGCAATTTGAAAGCATTACTACTTACTCATTTTTGGCAGAGTCTATTTCATTTCACCACCTGTTGAATAATCCAGAACACTCATCAACTTGGCATCTCACCTACCATACAAAATACAGTTCCTCTGCCCATAACACTTTAAAAAATACCATAAAAAACTCTTGATATTTCATGTTTATGATATGATGAAAATATTAACCGGATAAACACCTATGTGGCACTGAAATTGGGCCACTAAAGCAAAGTTCAAAGAAGAGTAATTAGAATATTTTTTATATAGTGCCCACATAGTTCATGTTCACACCGTACGTGTTTTATGTTGAGACCACATCCATATTACATAGACAGTAGGCATTTGGAACATGCGTAGCTCATGTTTAGAAACAGGAGAAATACATCGACTACAGTTAGCACAAAACCAGCAAAAACTTGATGCTAAATCATTAGTGATTCCAAGCTTACATTTTGCTTTTGCAGCCTTCCCATGACATTATGCTATGTAAGAAATGGCAGTTTTTCTCTTTGAGAAGGAACTTAGGTGAGTAACAGCAGCTCTTCTCCTCCACAGAAGGATCATAGGTGTGTTAGTGTTGAATGTTGAACTATGAACATATAAAATTAAAGTAGGCTAAACCAAAAGCGAATGTTTCATGAATAAAAACTGAGAAATTTTTGTACTCGTGATTTCTCACAACCAAGGTTTGCAATTCTACCCGGGCACCAGTTTGATACAAGCAGTATTTACCGGTGTAACAGCCTACAGGTATGCGGACCAGAGTAAACCGGATGATACATCTAGTCAGGACTTATCCCCCAATTTAGGGCCTCCACCAGCCAATAACCTTTATTTTATATACATACTGGCATAACGACACACGGTAAATTGGTACATCAGGTCATATTAAAAACTTTGCTCACAATCAGATTAGAATATGATTAAGCCTTTTATTTTATATACACTTTCAATTGCTAGAAAAATATTCCCACCAAAACATAGAAGAATGATAGTGTTTCCACATGTATGGTTTCTTAAATATGATCAATATACTAATGTACATAACCAACAGCACCTAATCTAATTAAATAGCATTTAATATCATAATAGTTTGATTTTCTTTACGTGGCCTATTGTTTAAAGAGCATACATTTAGAATCTTCCAAATTAACTCAGAAATTCATTGAAAATAGGAAAAAAAAAAAGAAGTTTTAACAAATAAGAAGATATTTAATAACTATTCTGGCATCAAGTATGCATATGATACAGTTCAGTTCAATATACAAATTTTGCATGGGAATGGATATGACTAAAAAAGAAAAAGAAGATAAAAACCCACTGGTCATTAGAAGCAGTCACTGAAGACTAGAAAATTAAACTGAATCAGAATTTCAAAAAGCAATGTATATACAGAAGAACAAGGATTAAGAAAGAGTGAAGAAGATCAGTGCAAAATGTGGAAGTATCCTCCCATATGGATCCTATGTTCTTGCATCGTGGAATTAGGAAGATTTGTTAAGGTTGTCAAGAAACGGAGAGAAACCTTCATGTATATTGCAAGAAAGAGAACTGAAACTTCTGCTTACCCAAAATTGCTAAATTCATGTCATTAGAAATGGTAAAAAACTTGCCTTAAATGGAGAGCAAGATATGGACTTCCACCTTTGCGCATTCTCGAAATTAAGGTGGCTCCAAGTTCCTCAATTGTGGATGAATATTTGAGTGCTCTGTAGTTGACACGACATCTCAATTTTTGGATAGAGCTTGGAAGTCCATTATTTGCAAGTCGAGAATCTGTATGAGTGAAATATATAACTTTGTGTCGTTTCAGAAGTGGGAGAATCTCTGATTTATAGTAATTGACCTGCAGAAATATAAGTAAAATAATCCAGTTATGTTTTCCATGTGATGAAATAATAATGATTTTTCTTGCTCAAGAACCAATGCAACCTTGGACCAAGATATTGGAGTTTTCATAAATGGTTCAATCTTTGCATAGGAAGCTGATAATGTTTCAACTATATGCACTTCATCCTTGAGGGTCTCAATGAAATGCTTCCAATCAAAAAGATCCTTGAAACCACTAGAAATTAAAGAAGCAAATTATGAGACTTAATGTACAGTGAAAACACTGAAAGCGATTGCTAAAATATTTACCAGCAGCATCAACCAGTAATAATAACAATGAAATACCTATCATCTGCCCAGTAGGAGTTATGGTCAAGCGAAGGAAGAACAAGTGCCGCCTTCACAATCTTTGCAACAGCAACCATATCACAGATCTGCATTCTAGAAAACAAACACATAAGTTTGGCTGCATGGCCTTTCACAAGTCCAATTGAACTGGTAGAGATGTAATCAGACCCCAAATCTCATCTGATTCAAACCTCCATTTGCATTTATTAGAATGTAGCCATTTATTTTCGCATCCATCTCTGCGAAGCAATTACAACTTTTAATAACTCATTGATGAGAAAATAAAATCACAGAAAAATGTAAGTGAACAAAACAGACATTCATCAATATATTAGGCCAACATATAAATAAAAAAAATTAAGCTTACTCTTCTTTTTTGTATGGTCAATACACTGGCTGAAGTTTTCACTGTTTGGCTTGGCCCATATACCTGAGTACTGTGTACAGGGAAACAATTTACGGTTAACTAACTTATAGCCTATTAGGCAAAGTACAGAAGATGAACTGGTGTGAAATGCAACTTGCCACTGCACTATTTTCACTGGAACCGCTGCTTGATGTGATAGTCATCAGTGTTCGCTCACTATCACTTGCATCCCTATACCTGTGGGTATTAGTTATCTGAACTTCTGAACTAGCAGATTGAGTGCCAGAGAGATCCTAGTAATCATAAGACTTAATTATAAGTACCATATATTTGTTTACTCTCAGCATATTGTTTCAGTAACTTCTCATTGCAACTTTAAGTACAGAGAGAATCAATGATATATAAAAATTGAAGTAGCAAGAACAACAATCCACATGTATGGATTAACAGAGGTCACAAAAACTACAATAATTATGACAACTGACAAGATCACAACTATGCTATCAGATGGTAAGCTCTTCATGGTTCAAAACATGATCTGGGGAATTTGACATACATTACAATATCAATAATTTAAACAGGGACTCTCAGAGTGAAAGAAATGAGATGCATTGGCTCTCATGGATTTCCAAGTTGTTAAAATTCCAATCATGGTTCTCGTAATTGGTTCAAACATTTCAAATTATCAGTCAAAGTTGAAGCATTGGCCAGTTTGGGATGGTTATGTCAACTAGCAGAAGTTCAAGTTTCTCCTGACCTGCTTCAAAAATACAAACACAAAAGAGTAAGTACTCTGATTCAAGCAGATTAGTGCAATGCTGCTATTTATAGGCATTAGGATTTTAAACACCAGTGAGTTCATTGAGAATTGTGACTGAACAAGCTGAACTAATTATGCCATTTGTTCTATTATTACCTTTTGATGTTAGGAACTGTTCCTAGAATTTCAGTTTTCATAGCTTTTCTGAACTTTTCTTCTGAGGCTTTCCAAAAATCAAACAAAAACCAAGACCCAATGAAAGAAGTCCTTTAGATCAAGAGCAACAATGAGTTTCTAACCACAAGTAATTAATTAAAAATCCTTGGATAATGATAGATCTTGTATTCTAGTATAGATATTGTGGTGTTTTATAGGTTAAAAGTGGTGTTTGGCATATGTGCATTTGTGACATGTACCATGGTCACCTTTTTGGTAAGATGTTGGAGGCAAACTAAGTGACCTTCAGTTGGCCTTAACTATCTCACTTTATAGTCTGAGAAAGGGAAGATACTGTATAGCTGCTTACAGCTAAGAGTCTGGGACATGACTCTAGTGAGCTTGAGTAATAATAGGAGGAAACCCTTTGGATACACACATGACAATCGGACCCAGCTGAGGGTGTGGCTGCATGCTGGAGTTCACGGGCTATGTTTTTTATGATTTTTTTTTCTGTTTTTTCTGTTTTATCTAAAGAAACCCTTTAGATATACCTCAATCCTTATGATTTTTATTCTATAACAACTATTTGAGATTAAGAAATTTGACAGGAGCATTAATATTTGAAGTAATATTTACTTCAAACATTCAAATTTGCAATCTAACTGGTGCTTTCATCTCATTAATTGGGTTAAATAACATTTTGCAGTTTTCAGTGGGAAGTTCTCCAAGTCTTTTTAACTACCTCTGCTTTTTAATCCCCGGTCATTGCTCTCTTTGGTGCTTTCTTTCTATATGGTCTGAGATGATAATATCTTGAGTCCATGCTGAGGTAGCAGAACCACCAGAGTACAAGCAGGCATGCTGTATCTTGGAGGATGGTAATCCTGAAAGCCCATGTTCAAAGGGTGGTCTAAATTACTCTCAAGGAGTACACCAAGCACAACCCTAGAAACCTACTTCTTCAGGTTGATTGAATGTCTTGTCTCGGTCATTTACTTTGGACATTCCTTGCATTAAGCATAGATTTTAACCAATTCCAACCTGATATATGAAAGAAGTGTACTGACTCGATGAAAGTAGTTGAGTCGCTGATCCAAGGATTAAAAGTTAATACATCATATGTTGCATCATTTTCCAGATCTGTCAAATCAACTGAAGAATCAATAGCTACTGTCGCTGCAACAACCATTCTTTGTACACAGTAAATTTCAATAGAACAAAAGCCAACCTATATTAAGTAAATAATTTCCTAAACAGATAATAAATAGCAATGCTAGAATTACTCCTGTTTTATATAGAAGGCTACATAAAAACAATCAACTTTTAAGCTAATATGATGGTAGACTATCAGAACAGCACATAAGAATCTGAATTTGCATCCAAGATCGTTCATAGAGGAAAAAGAAGAAAAAGAAAAAAAGAAGCTTCATCAAATGCTTGGATACGGTTATCGAAGGATACATCCTTTAAGCTATACCGGCATTAACAAAGACATTAATGATTAGGTCACGAAGAGAAAAGATTTGCTGCCAGAACCACAATAGTCTCGTTGAAATGGTAAAGAGTGGAAGATCACCTGATAATTCCTTTCTTTCTCAGCTGTTTGCAGCCAAAACCACCCGCCTGCGAAGATCTTCACGGCCCCAAGCACCATGCAAAGACTACAAAAAGCAAAGAACAAGAAATTCGCGACCTTCTTCCTGACCCGCAAGCCCGTCTCCGTTGCGCCCAGCTGCTTCTTTCCCAGAATGGGTACACCGAGCCGGAACCGCAGGTTCTGGTGGTGAACGGCGACCCCACCGCCATGCAATTTCTCTCCCGCCGCCGCCGCGGCCGCCGCAACCGGAGACTCCGCTGCCTCCCCCAAGGGACTCCCGGGGTTTTCGGCGGACGCCGTCCTTGGGGAGTTGATCTGGAATTCGATCTCGCCGCTTCCGGTGGTGCGCTTGAAGGAGTGAGTCCGCCGAGTCATGGATCCGGTGTAGCGGGGGCTGTTGACGACTTGGTGATGGTGGTTGTGGGAGGCGCCATCGCCGTGATTGTTGTTGCCGCCGTTGTGGTGGTGGTGGAGGTGGTGGAAGTGAGGTTGGTACCCCATGAGAGAAGAGCCGAGACGAGACAACACAAAAGCGATTTTCGAGAGATAGGATTGTCGATTGGGGTTCGGAAATAGGGTTTACAGTTATCTTTCTAGTTTAGAGGCTGGGGAAGAATCGGATCGCCATGAATGGGGCACGCGGAGCTCGTTTCCGGGAATGCACCGGCAACCTTTATGGAAAGTGTTGAGGGGCCGGAGGAGGTCGGAATCGGACACAACAGTCGGGAGAATAACGAGCGTTGCCACTCCATACTTTTTCGTGACGGAAATGCCCTCATCGGTTGGTTTCAATACCTTTAATGATCTCACGCCAGTTTTAGAAGATAATTACCCGAATTTGATTTGCTGCACCATCTCATTCTATTACTGAATCATGAGGTTGTGGGTAATTAAAATTGTCGGTAAATTCCAATTAGTGGACAGTTGAATAAGAAATGAGCGGCGGTTATTGAAACCGAGTGGGTTGGTGGTTGGACCGATGGTCAATGGTCGAAGTGGTATCCTACTCAGTCAAACCACATGTCTCGTATAATATTTTTTTTCTTTCTTTTCCTTTCCACTATATACCTTTTTTTTCCCCCTTCTTCTATGTTAGAGTTTATTTTTTTAAAAATATTATCTGTTAGATTTATAATTGAGATTTTATTTATACTCTAAAAACATTTGACAAGTGAGACTGATACACCAATATCAAACCAATGACATGTATTTATTAGATTCATAGAACTAATGTTCTTAGAAAACAATAAATCCTAATATAGAGAAAACAGAAGAAACAAAATCTTAAAAGCTAAGATTTGATTATTTTATAAATATATATATATCACTAGATTTTGGTGAAAATATATATATAAAAAAAAAAAAAAACATTGAATGTCTCTCAGTTGTCCTCTAGTGAATGTTCACTACAGAGAAAGTGAATAAAAATATGATAATTTTTTTAAATTTACCAAAACTTGTCATATATTTATTTACCTATCCAACCTTCGCTGGCTGTGCCTTCTGGTCGAGAGACTGCAATCAGCCTACAGAACATAACCTTGCACTGCGAAGATGTTGAATAACTGGAAAATTAATTTCAGTGTCAAGGAATTAAATATTTCAAAAAGAGGCCTCCGCTTCACTACGCGACCACTGAGAATTCTTGGTCGATCCTAATCTGTCAAATCCTACCGAGTACATAAAGTCAACAATAGGTTTTCGTTGAAACTGCAATTAGCTTTAAGACAAAGCATCATAACCTTGCACCACGTAGCACATTTAAATGATTCGGAATGTGGCTTCTGCTTCATTTTGATGGCTTCTGAGAATTGCAGCGTTTGGACTTTGGTCTCTAGTACAATTAATGACTTGGACAATTCACTGTAGGAGCCAATCTTAAGATATTTAATTAGTTACAGGGAAAAAATTCCAAGAGAAATAGCAAACCTTAATTCCACATACCATGTTCCGAGACCGACATCAAAGGCTTGCCACACAAAAGACGACCAAACTTGAAAGGTGGCATTGAGAGAATTTGAGCATCTTGAAAATAATTATATGATTTTTGTCAACCATAACATGAAAAAATTTTGTATTGTTCAGTCTCAGGGGTCTGATTAAGAAATACTTAATCTCTTGCATTTTTTTGAAACGCCTCTAACAAGTGAAGAAAAGGCAGCTATGCCCAAAGCAAGGTCAATCCAAAGAACAGAACAAGGGCCAGGCCGAAACACAAACCTGCAATTACTGCAAATGCCTGAAACGGATGGATGGAGAACAGTAGTAATTAGTCTCGGAAAACTAGAGAGTGAACTTGAGGAACGTACGTCTAAGTTTGAATCTTCATCTCACCTGTTCCTTTGATTCGAACTTGAACTTGACTGTGAACCAGGATAGTCCTCGGTCAACAAAAGGAGCTAATGCAAGAGCCCTGCAAGCAAATAACACAAAGTTGGGTCCATGATTTAAAGAATCTAACTCCATGTGCCATTGTTTTAGTAGATCTAGAAACATGGCAGACGACCAGGAAATCCAGATAATATTGTAATAAACTAGTATCAAAACAAATTAGATGCTCAATTATCCCTTCTTGTTACAGTGAGTCAAGATGCATCCAAACCAAAGTTCTCGATATTGTACCGTACCAATATACCGATCAGCTATCCGTATGGTAGCTGTACTACCGACATATGGTACACTAAATATATCACCCATACCGGTCTTCTATCGGATCGATACATACCGCTCGTATCAAACGGTATGATACGGTATTGCAAACCATTATCCAAACAGTATGTCTTTTTCTTATTGGACATATAGATAGGGTCTAACAAGCAAGTTAACCTATCACATCCATCATTTATATTGGAAAGATATGATAGTTCTTCGGATACCTCAGGCAAGATCATCTTACCCTCCTGCACGTACAATCTTGGTGACTTGGCTCCCAGCCCAGATCGTCGCCAGCAGTTTCAGGAACCTGTATTCAGGATATAGTGCCAACAGTATTTTAGCATGCTTACACCAAAAGCAGAAGAACATAATTAATCACCTTTCGACTGCTGCAGCATAGCCCATTTTTCCAGGTGCCGGGGCAATATAAAACCTACCAAGTGAAGCAACTCCAGTAGGTCAGCTCCTCCAAAATCTTCTACAAATAGAAATCTCATAAAGAGAAGCAACTTCTTTGAAAAAAGGTACATCTGTTGAGTGGACATGGATCCTGTTCATTCTGGAGAAGCTACGCATACTGAAGTTATAGGATATATGAGGGTCACTACCCTTATATCAACCAATTAATAAAACTTCTTTCATGTAATAGAAAAAGCAACTCATACAATTAGATTATATGCAGAAAATACCGATAATTGTTCCCATCTATAAGTGGGCTTGTTCCTAGACAAATAAGTACGCAAAAAGAGAGTCGAATGAAAAGCCTCCTCGGAAGAAAGATGTAGTCAATTTAGTTCTGCAACCTGGTAATCCTAACAAAAACATCTATATTTTTTATTTCCTAAGTCGACTGTTAGTGTTCTCTCTTAAACATAAGCACAAAGTGGGTGTTGGCAGATTGAAATTATGTACATTAATTCTATGACAAAAGCATCTAGATCCTTCTTATTAGACAAAATGACGAATAGTTGAAATATTTCTAAAGAGTACAGAAATGTAAGTGCACAATGAGCAGCCAACAATGACTTAAAACTTATAGTTTGCTGCATCACAATTCCTTTTATATGGAGTTTTACATCATAATTACACAATATACTTCAAAAGTAGAGTTCATTGAAAATTCACTTCTGCAGCACATAGTCTATTGCAGGCAAAACTTCTTGCTACAATATGGAAATACTTCAGTAGAAGTATTCCAGGCTATGTTTGAGCTATCAATTTCCAGAATCTGATTGATAATCTTTTCATGAGGATAAAAAAAAAAACTTCACGCCTAGACAACTAAAGAAACCAACAGTTATTTTACAAGCCTTTCATTTGAGAAAAGCATCATGGCAAACTAGGAGAGATATTTCCAAGCAGATTGAAGATTTCCTGAATTGATACAGGTACAATACCAAGCTATCTTATTTAACTAACATCTATGTATGAATCTATCAATCCTAGGAAAACTCAAGTTCATTACTCAAAAGACACTCAAGTCATCGAAATCGCTGTCATCGTAGCTAAAGATTGCATATATCCTGCCAAAACAGGTTGAATTAGTTTACTATATTTGGAAAGATGGAAAAAAACATGATTACTTTTTCAACAAAACACATATTTCAAGCACATTTTTAACTGTTTAAGGGTATCGAAAGGAAGCTATGGCAATTAAAAGGTACTTTCAACCCACCAAACCAGTAAAAATGTTGTGAAATAGTATACAGTATTAAGTAGCCCATAGGACAGTACTCCTGCAACTCCATATCTCTTTAACCTCTGCAGTAGCCTTCAAAACAAATACCATAGTCAAACAAAAACAGAAAACTTTTACATCAACAATTTGAAAGATGAAAGTCATATATTTTAAATACTTCGCAGAAGCAGAATTTTCCATCCAACAAAAGAACAGGTGATAAATTGTGCTTTGTCAAAAAAAAAAAAACTAGTATAGAAATGCTGTGGTTAAAACAATCTTAATTTTCTCTGAAGTTTCATACCAATAGTAAGAAAAGCAAAAATATCATCTTGGAGAAGGGGGTCTGGGAGCAACCATAGGTTCCACTCCAAGAAAACTGTGCTCTAAAATAAGCTTTAATTGAATTTTCATTACTTTTTTTCCTGAAATGTACTGTATTTTCCCCGGTAGGTTCTTTAGTTAAACACACGATATCTCCCTGATTGTCATCCTTAATTCTTGTAGAGTAGATTCTCAGGGATAAATTACATTCATTTTAAAAATAAAAAGCAGTTATGCAGAATGAACATGTAATTAATATATGGTCATGTCAAGGAAAAAAAAAATCTTTCACCGATCTTTCATAAACAAATCACATTGATAAACTATCATCTCATTAATTGTCTACCAATGTTCCACCGGCCTCCCACTTAACATTGTTCCTTTTCTTCTTGAAATTTCATTATCCTAACAGAATACTATCTAACATAATGTTGTCAAGAGGAACAACAAAATAAAATCTATACATACCATTGTACGTGTTACAAGACTAAAACAAAGATTAGAAGCTTAGAAGCCATCGATTTCTCAAAATTTTGATGGTGCAAAAGTAAATTACTCATTTGGTGAAAATGCTTTTAACGATTTCTTCCCGTTCTTTCTATCTGAAAACGAAAATATTATCATAAGTTCCAACCAAAATAGAAGAAATAAGACTCCCAAATCATGTGACAAGACAAAATTACCACGGATATCAGAAGACAGTTCCTTCACATCCCCAGCACGAGCGTCCTCCACCTATAAGAAAGATTAATAGGGTAAGAGCCGCTGAAAATAACTAAAGGTCCACCAAATTCGATGTATTAAAGCTTTCCGGTAACCTTTCCATCGCCAGGCTCGTTATCGAAGCCCAGATTGGCAGTCACGATTCTCCGCAAAGAAGAAGAAGAACTGGACGACCTTCTACCTAAGGCGCCGGCCGAAACCCTAAAACAGCTCCACGGCGACGATCGAACGCAGCGCTGTGCCAAGGGATTCGATTAGCAGATATATGAGAGCGACGACGAGGGCCTAAGACTGCCGCCGTGGAGGGACCTTTACCGAGACTAATGGTGACGGGATCCGGAAGCACCGCAGTGGTGGCGAGAAGGACATTGGGCCGGCGATGGGAAGACGAAGGGCGAGACGCGGCCAAGAGCGGGATGATACATGTTAGTTCCCACAATTCACCGAAAGGTACAAAACGGCATATATATTTTTTTATTAAAAATCATATTATTTTATCTCATAGTTATCGTCACCGTATAATAAGTCAAACCGGTGGGTCAATTTAAAATATTTAAAATATATTAAATGGTTTCAATTTATATATAATAACAATAAAAAATATTAAAACTAATTAAAGAAAACATGTATAAAAAATAATAAAAATGATAATATGGCCCGACATTATTTATATATTGGTGGCAATCCATGTGTTATTATCAATTTTAATTTATTTTTTTTAGAAGTAAATACTCCGTTAAACAAATAATAAAAGTTAATATTATAAGGCCAAATTAGTTTTATATAACTTGACCGGTTCATATGAGCTATCCAAAAACTAACCTGATCAATTGGTTTATTTTTTTATTTTTATTTTTAATATATCAGATATAATAATTGAATTGATCATACGGGGACAATGAGACGTTAAAGATCGTCGATCCCACCTCATCAAATACATGATAAATATATCATTAATCCTAACCTATACTTGGATCCTAATTGGGCTGACATCCGATCAACATTTTGGACAACACATGATAAGGGATTGATGACATGGCGCTAACATAGGTTGACTCGTCAAATTTGTTATTTTGTGACTCTCGAAATTCTAAGATTTCATGATCTCATTTAATACTAGAAGAAGCACTTAATTGCCCGTAATATTAATCATAACCTTAAACTCAATAATCTTTTATCGCGCGATAAATTTGACAAATAACTAAATTCTTCAAACCTGGTAATAATAAAAACGATATGAAACCTAATACTGAATTCTTTGAGATAGACCCAAAGACGAATCTCGATTGGATCCGAATCGACCTCTATAATCTAATACTATTGATACTCAACTAATTTTATATAAATATGTAAAAAATATTAGAAACAAGATGAAGTACAAATATAACTCGGTCGCATACGTCAGCTATTAATCTTATTCTTACCAAAGTTAGTTGCAATTTTAGAGTTGTAATCCTTGCAATCCTAAGAGTCGGCATCAGTAATGTATTGATCGATAGCTTGATCTAATGGTTAGATTTGCAAAGCACAAAGCTATAAAAACATATTATAAATATGCTTAACATCCTAATTTAGTCTAATACACTGATGAGTATATTTTCAATAAAATAATATATTGGTGTCACAAACAAACATAATTGTTAGTGCAAACAACTTTATGTCGTGGCTTCGGGGCCGACACGGCTTGGTTGGGGTCCGAATGACGGGGATCTGGCACGGCCCCCCTCGAGATCACCCGGGTTGCCGATTACAGTGGTCCGGTCAGGCCGTGGTGTCGAGAGGAAGGCTTTTCCACAGCGCCGGGAAGAAGCGACCCCATCCTGGTACCTGCACACAAGTCGGGTCGGAAACTCGGCCCGACCCCTCCGACGATCAAGTTAGATGATGTGGAGTGGAGTTTTTTGTCTGCCTTTTTGTCCCCCCCCCCTTCATCGTTTAGAACTCGGGGGGTATTTATATGGGAGTTTACTATTCCCTGATGTGCCCGCTTGCAGGGGCAGGCTCGTACTCCTAGTAGCGTCTGACACTAGTGTTGGCGTGGCGGGAAGGACCGAACCGTCGCAGGGTATGGGCGCGCCTCGGTCGTCGTCGTCCTCTTTCTCGGTCAAGCATAATGGGTCAGACTACGACGAAGTCATTGTCTGAGAGCGGGTGACGTCGGCGCATGTCGCGTCGACATTATTGCATTCTTTGGGCAAAGTGTCGTTCAGTCATAGCTGACATCGTGGCGTGTCATGTCGCCATTATTACCCTCATCATATTCCCCCCCCCCCCCCCCCCCCCCCGGAAGAAGCTATGCGTCGGTTGTTGCCATAGGGGGGAGTCCGAGGCATGGCTTCATCCTCCGGTAGCATGGTAGTCTTAGGCGACATGAGCCCGGGGAGCACGTCTCGAGCGGGCAGGCCGCGCCGAGGGGGTGGTCTCGGACGACATGAGGCCGAGGAGCACGTCTCGGGCGGGCAGGTTGCGCCGAGGAGGTGGTCTCGAGAAGCATGGAGCCGAGGAGCACGACGCAGGTGGGCTGACCGCACAGGTGTGATCTCGGGAAGCATGGAGCCGAGGAGCACGACGCAGGCGGGCTGACCGCACAGGTGTGATCTCGGGAAGCATGGAACCGAGGAGCACGACGCAGGCGGGCTGACCGCACAGGTGTGATCTCGGGAAGCATGGAACCGAGGAGCACGACGCAGGCGGAGTGACCGCGCAGGTGTGATCTCAGGAAGCATGGAGCCGAGGAGCGCGACGCAGGCGGGCTGGCCGCGCAGGTGTGTCCTGGGGGCATGGAGCCGAGGAGCACGACGCAGGCGAGCTGGCCGCGCAGGTGTCTCGGGAAGCACGGAGCCGAGGAGCACGATGCAGGCGGGGCTAGCCACGCAGGTGTGTCTCGGGAAGCATGGAGCTAAGGAGCATGACGCAGGCGGGCAGGCCGCGCAGGTGTGGTCTCGGGCATTATGCGACCGAGTAGCACGACGCAAGCAGGCAGGCCGCGTAGGTGTGGTCTCGGGCATCATGCGGCCGAGGAGCACGACGCAGGCGGGCAAGCTGCGTAGGCGTGGTCTCGGGCATCATGCGGCCGAGGGATATGGCAAAGGCCGAGGATCACGACTCAGGCGGGCAGGCCGCGCTGAGGTGGACTCGGGCAGTCTATGGCCGAGGGTCGTGGCTCGGGCCGAGAGGCCGCCCTAAGGGAGGATATGGCGAAGGTCGAGGGACACGACCCAGGCGGGCAAGCCGCCCTGAGGTGGACTCGACAGTCTATGACCAAGGGACACGACTTAGGCGTGCAGGCCGCGCTGAGGTGGACTCGGGCGACATGAGGCTAAGGAGCACGTTTTGGGCGGGCAGGCCGCGCCGAGGAGGTGGTCTCGGGCGACATGAGGCCGAGGAGCAACTTTGTTTCGGTCAGTGACCGATTGCTCAGCCGTGGGCGGGCACAAGCGGCCAGGTTGTTTTCTTTATGGGGAAGCTCAAGGGGCCGTCCCTTTTGGGAGTCGTTGGCTTTCGAGGCTGATATGATTGGCGCCTCCGTACTTCGCACCGCGCGACAGTTGGTTGCCACGTCAGGTTATATTTACGACAAAGTGACGTTTGCATCTTCGCAGCGTACTTCAGGAGAGGAAGGGTCGCCGTTTTGGCGGGATGTGGCCTATAAATAGCGCACCGTCGGCTTCCTGCACGTCCTGGTACCTACATTTGCTCAACCCTCTCTTCGGGCGACCTTGTTTCGTACCCATCGGTTGCCCTACCTTCCTTTCCAAGACTTGGTAAGGATGGCTTCTCTTTCTCTGCCCTTTTCTTCCTCGCCTTCCGCTTCCGGTACTGTCGGAGAGAGGGCATTGCCGGCGAGTCCTCGCTCGTCGTCCGAGGAAAGGGCTATCAAAGCCCTTGAATCGCTAATATGGCCACACGACCTCGACTCAATTGTGAGCGAGTCGTCGCTCGACTCCCTTCGGGATCGTTACGGTATCCCGATGGAATTCACGCTCATTGCCCCCGAGCCGGGGCAGCTCGGGCGTACGCCATCCTTCCGGTCATGGAGCTCCCACCAGATGTGCTGTTCGACGAGACCTTCCGGGCGCGACGAAAGTTCCTTTTCCTGCCGAAGGTACTGGCCGAGGTGCCCTCTACGAATAAGCTCCTCGATCTGTCTTTTCAACTCACGACATTGCTCAGTGTCATGCCCATTCTGCCGGTGGAAACGACAGTACTTTGACCGGTCTACAAGTTCTCGTGGGCTCCTCATCGGGTGGGGATCTTTGAGTAGTCCCTTCCCCCTTATGTGGAGGAATATCTCTATTTGGGACGAACCTAAGGTGGGGAGAGGGGGCCTTGGCGCCAGCGGGTCAGATCGATCCAACCTGCGCCGTGGTGCAGCGGGTTGCTGCTGTCGGGGTGGCTCCGACCTGACCCTCTTGTGCTCGTCATGCCTCCCAGCCATCCACGTCTTGGCGACGATAAACTGGCTTGCTCGCTGGAGCATCTCGGGTACCGTCGTGGGGGGTCGCTCCACAAGAGACCAGAAGAACCTGGAAGGCCGCAGGCCTATCATGAATGCCTGCATCAACAGAGAGGGGTGAGTGTCCGAGAGCCCTCGGATTTGCGTCGTAAAACGATTCACAAAATGGGAGAGGGGCTCGTCCTCCCTTTGGTTGAGTCTGAGGAGCATCGCCACGGACGGCTTTGGTCGAGTGTAGGCCAGGAAGTTGAGCTCGAAGTTTCGGGCGAGCTGGTCAAAGGAGGTGATGGTCCCGGTCTTCAGGCCGCTGTACCAAGCGCGGGCCGGCCCCCTCAAAGTTGTTGGGAACGCCCTGCACATCAAGGCATCAGAAGTCCCGTATAGCGCCATTTGGGCGCGAAAGGCGGCTACGTGGTCCGCGGGGTCAGTGGCGCCGTCATAGGCGTCCAACGAAGGGAGCCGGAAGTGTGGTGGAATCACTTGATCTTGTATTTCGGGCGCGAACGGGGACCCTTGGTGTCCGTCCGCCCCGAGCTCTCCCTTTGACCTGCGAACCTCCTGTTGTACTTCATCGAGACGTTGACTAACAAGGCGCAACTGGGCTCGCATGGCGTTCGTCGAGTCCGCAGATAGCGCCTCAGGCTCTGGGCGACTCGCCGTATCTTCCGCCTCTCGGTTC